>NW_026969945.1:0-18767 GCF_028390025.1 Pseudophryne corroboree
ATAGACTGGAGTTATATCCTCAGTGTCAGAGACTGGCGCTATATCCTCAGTGTTATAGACTGGCGTTATATCCTCAGTGTCAGAGACTGGCGCTATATCCTCAGTGCCAGAGACTGGCGTTATATCCTCAGTGTCAGAGACTGGCGTTATATCCTCAGTGTCAGAGACTGGCGTTATATCCTCAGTGTCAGAGCCTGGCGCTATATCCTCAGTGTCAGAGCCTGGCGCTTTATCCTCAGTGTCAGAGATTGGTGCTATATCCTCCGTGTCAGAGCCTGGCGTTATATCCTCAGTGTCAGGGCCTGGCGCTATATCCTCAGTGCCAGAGACTGGCGTTATATCCTCAGTGTCAGAGACTGGCGTTATATCCTCAGTGTCAGAGACTGGCGTTATATCCTCAGTGTCAGAGCCTGGCGTTATATCCTCAGTGCCAGAGACTGGCGTTATATCCTCAGTGTCAGAGCCTGGCGTTATATCCTCAGTGTCAGAGACTGGCGTTATATCCTCAGTGCCAGAGACTGGCGTTATATCCTCAGTGTCAGAGACTGGTGTTATATCCTCAGTGTCAGAGACTGGTGTTATATCCTCAGTGTCAGAGATTGGTGTTATATCCTCAGTGTCAGAGCCTGGCGCTATATCCTCAGTGTCAGAGACTGGTGCTATATCCTCAGTGTCAGAGACTGGTGCTATATCCTCAGTGTCAGAGACTGGTGCTATATCCTCAGTGTCAGAGCCTGGCGCTATATCCTCAGTGTCAGAGACTGGTGTTATATCCTCAGTGTCATAGACCTGCGCTATATCCTCAGTGTCAGAGACTGGCGCTATATCCTCAGTGTCAGGGCCTGGCGTTATATCCTCAGTGTCAGAGACTGGCGTTATATCCTCAGTGTCAGAGACTGGCGTTATATCCTCAGTGTCAGAGACTGGCGTTATATCCTCAGTGCCAGAGACTGGCGTTATATCCTCAGTGTTATAGACTGGCGTTATATCCTCAGTGTTATAGACTGGAGTTATATCCTCAGTGTCAGAGACTGGCGCTATATCCTCAGTGTTATAGACTGGCGTTATATCCTCAGTGTTATAGACTGGAGTTATATCCTCAGTGTCAGAGACTGGCGCTATATCCTCAGTGTTATAGACTGGCGTTATATCCTCAGTGTCAGAGACTGGCGCTATATCCTCAGTGCCAGAGACTGGCGTTATATCCTCAGTGTCAGAGACTGGCGTTATATCCTCAGTGTCAGAGACTGGCGTTATATCCTCAGTGTCAGAGCCTGGCGTTATATCCTCAGTGTCAGAGACTGGCGTTATATCCTCAGTGCCAGAGACTGGCGTTATATCCTCAGTGTCAGAGCCTGGCGTTATATCCTCAGTGTCAGAGACTGGCGTTATATCCTCAGTGCCAGAGACTGGCGTTATATCCTCAGTGTCAGAGCCTGGCGTTATATCCTCAGTGTCAGAGACTGGCGTTATATCCTCAGTGCCAGAGACTGGCGTTATATCCTCAGTGTCAGAGACTGGTGTTATATCCTCAGTGTCAGAGACTGGTGTTATATCCTCAGTGTCAGAGATTGGTGTTATATCCTCAGTGTCAGAGCCTGGCGCTATATCCTCAGTGTCAGAGACTGGTGCTATATCCTCAGTGTCAGAGACTGGTGCTATATCCTCAGTGTCAGAGCCTGGCGCTATATCCTCAGTGTCAGAGACTGGTGTTATATCCTCAGTGTCATAGACCTGCGCTATATCCTCAGTGTCAGAGACTGGCGCTATATCCTCAGTGTCAGGGCCTGGCGTTATATCCTCAGTGTCAGAGCCTGGCGTTATATCCTCAGTGTCAGAGACTGGCGTTATATCCTCAGTGTCAGAGACTGGCGTTATATCCTCAGTGTCAGAGCCTGGCGCTATATCCTCAGTGTCAGAGCCTGGCGCTTTATCCTCAGTGTCAGAGATTGGTGCTATATCCTCCGTGTCAGAGCCTGGCGTTATATCCTCAGTGTCAGAGCCTGGCGCTTTATCCTCAGTGTCAGAGATTGGCGTTATATCCTCAGTGTCAGAGCCTGGCGTTATATCCTCAGTGTTATAGACTGGAGTTATATCCTCAGTGTCAGAGCCTGGCGTTATATCCTCAGTGTCAGAGACTGGTGTTATATCCTCAGTGTCAGAGATTGGTGTTATATCCTCAGTGTCAGAGCCTGGCGCTATATCCTCAGTGTCAGAGACTGGTGCTATATCCTCAGTGTCAGAGACTGGTGCTATATCCTCAGTGTCAGAGACTGGTGCTATATCCTCAGTGTCAGAGCCTGGCGCTATATCCTCAGTGTCAGAGACTGGTGTTATATCCTCAGTGTCATAGACCTGCGCTATATCCTCAGTGTCAGAGACTGGCGCTATATCCTCAGTGCCAGAGACTGGCGTTATATCCTCAGTGTCAGAGACTGGGCGCTATATCCTCAGTGCCAGAGACTGGCGTTATATCCTCAGTGTCAGAGACTGGCGTTATATCCTCAGTGTCAGAGACTGGCGTTATATCCTCAGTGTCAGAGCCTGGCGTTATATCCTCAGTGCCAGAGACTGGCGTTATATCCTCAGTGTCAGAGACTGGCGTTATATCCTCAGTGTCAGAGACTGGCGTTATATCCTCAGTGTCAGAGACTGGCGTTATATCCTCAGTGTCAGAGACTGGAGTTATATCCTCAGTGTCAGAGACTGGTGTTATATCCTCAGTGTCAGAGACTGGCGCTATATCCTCAGTGTCAGAGACTGGCGTTATATCCTCAGTGTCAGAGACTGGAGTTATATCCTCAGTGTCAGAGACTGGTGCTATATCCTCAGTGTCAGAGACTGGTGTTATATCCTCAGTGTCAGAGATTGGTGTTATATCCTCAGTGTCAGAGCCTGGCGTTATATCCTCAGTGTCAGAGACTGGTGTTATATCCTCAGTGTCAGAGACTGGCGCTATATCCTCAGTGTTATAGACTGGCGTTATATCCTCAGTGTTATAGACTGGCGCTATATCCTCAGTGTCAGAGACTGGCGTTATATCCTCAGTGTCAGAGACTGGTGCTATATCCTCAGTGTCAGAGCCTGGCGCTATATCCTCAGTGTCAGAGCCTGGCGCTTTATCCTCAGTGTCAGAGATTGGTGCTATATCCTCCGTGTCAGAGCCTGGCGTTATATCCTCAGTGTCAGGGCCTGGCGCTATATCCTCAGTGCCAGAGACTGGCGTTATATCCTCAGTGTCAGAGACTGGCGTTATATCCTCAGTGTCAGAGACTGGCGTTATATCCTCAGTGTCAGAGCCTGGCGTTATATCCTCAGTGTCAGAGACTGGCGTTATATCCTCAGTGTCAGAGACTGGCGTTATATCCTCAGTGTCAGAGCCTGGCGCTATATCCTCAGTGTCAGAGCCTGGCGCTTTATCCTCAGTGTCAGAGATTGGTGCTATATCCTCCGTGTCAGAGCCTGGCGTTATATCCTCAGTGTCAGGGCCTGGCGCTATATCCTCAGTGCCAGAGACTGGCGTTATATCCTCAGTGTCAGAGACTGGCGTTATATCCTCAGTGTCAGAGACTGGCGTTATATCCTCAGTGTCAGAGCCTGGCGTTATATCCTCAGTGCCAGAGACTGGCGTTATATCCTCAGTGTCAGAGACTGGAGTTATATCCTCAGTGTCAGAGACTGGAGTTATATCCTCAGTGTCAGAGACTGGCGCTATATCCTCAGTGTCAGAGACTGGTGTTATATCCTCAGTGTCAGAGATTGGTGTTATATCCTCAGTGTCAGAGCCTGGCGCTATATCCTCAGTGTCAGAGACTGGTGCTATATCCTCAGTGTCAGAGACTGGTGCTATATCCTCAGTGTCAGAGACTGGTGCTATATCCTCAGTGTCAGAGCCTGGCGCTATATCCTCAGTGTCAGAGACTGGTGTTATATCCTCAGTGTCATAGACCTGCGCTATATCCTCAGTGTCAGAGACTGGCGCTATATCCTCAGTGTCAGGGCCTGGCGTTATATCCTCAGTGTCAGAGCCTGGCGTTATATCCTCAGTGTCAGAGCCTGGTGTTATATCCTCAGTGTCAGAGACTGGCGCTATATCCTCAGTGTCAGAGACTGGCGTTATATCCTCAGTGTCAGAGACTGGCGTTATATCCTCAGTGTCAGAGACTGGCGTTATATCCTCAGTGTCAGAGACTGGCGTTATATCCTCAGTGTCAGAGATTGGTGCTATATCCTCAGTGTCAGAGCCTGGCGTTATATCCTCAGTGTCAGAGACTGGCGTTATATCCTCAGTGTCAGAGACTGGCGTTATATCCTCAGTGTCAGAGATTGGTGCTATATCCTCAGTGTCAGAGACTGGTGCTATATCCTCAGTGTCAGAGCCTGGCGTTATATCCTCAGTGTCAGAGACTGGCGTTATATCCTCAGTGTCAGAGATTGGTGTTATATCCTCAGTGTCATAGACTGGCGTTATATCCTCAGTGTCAGAGACTGGCGTTATATCCTCAGTGTCAGAGACTGGCGCTATATCCTCAGTGTCAGAGACTGGCGTTATATCCTCAGTGTCAGAGACTGGCGTTATATCCTCAGTGTCAGAGACTGGCGTTATATCCTCAGTGTCAGAGACTGGCGTTATATCCTCAGTGTCAGAGACTGGTGTTATATCCTCAGTGTCAGAGCCTGGCGTTATATCCTCAGTGTCAGAGACTGGCGTTATATCCTCAGAGTCAGAGATTGGTGCTATATCCTCAGTGTCAGAGACTGGCGCTATATCCTCAGTGTTATAGACTGGCGTTATATCCTCAGTGTCAGAGACTGGCGCTATATCCTCAGTGTTATAGACTGGCGTTATATCCTCAGTGTCAGAGACTGGTGCTATATCCTCAGTGTCAGAGACTGGTGCTATATCCTCAGTGTCAGAGCCTGGCGCTATATCCTCAGTGTCAGAGACTGGCGTTATATCCTCAGTGTCAGAGACTGGTGTTATATCCTCAGTGTCAGAGACTGGCGCTATATCCTCAGTGTCAGAGACTGGCGTTATATCCTCAGTGTCAGAGACTGGAGTTATATCCTCAGTGTCAGAGACTGGCGCTATATCCTCAGTGTCATAGACTGGCGCTATATCCTCAGTGTCAGAGACTGGCGTTATATCCTCAGTGTCAGAGATTGGTGCTATATCCTCAGTGTCAGAGATTGGTGCTATATCCTCAGTGTCAGAGACTGGTGCCATATCCTCAGTGTCATAGACTGGCGCTATATCCTCAGTGTCAGAGACTGGCGCTATATCCTCAGTGTCAGAGACTGGCGCTATATCCTCAGTGTCAGAGACTGGAGTTATATCCTCAGTGTCAGAGCTATATAACATATGACTTTTAAAACATGGAAAATGCCCTTTAATATCCTGTGCACACCACATAAACAAAGAGGAATATTATACAAAATAACAATACACCTGAAACTCCACATTCTCACCACTAGAGGTCAGGATATCCATAGTGTTAATCCAATAACTATTTGGTGTCTACAATTTGGTATCCAGTCTATAGATCTAAACTAAAACGGTCTACAGTCAGAAGGTCGACCACTAATGGTAGGCATGCATTAGGTTGACAGGGTCAAAAAATCAACAGGGTCAAAAGGTTGACACACATATGGTCAACACAAGTTTTTTTTCTTTAAAACAAAAAGTTCTACTTTTCCATACTTTACCATCCACGTGGACTACGATTGGGAATAGTAACCTGTGCCGATGAGGCTTGTTTGTGGCAGAAAAGTGACAAAACACCTTAAAAAAAAACCAAAAAAAATCTGTCTATTTTTTTGTTTCACCCTTTTGACCCTGTCAATTTTTTGACCCTGTCGACTTTTCTAGTCTACCTATTCTATGTTGACCTTTTGACCCTGTTGACCTAATGTATGTCTGCCATTAGTGGTAGACCTTTTGACTGTAGACCTTTTTAGTGTAGATCAGGGGCGTATCTACCCATTGGCCAGGATGGCACTCGCCAGGGACGCCGGCAGAAAAGGGTCGCCGCCTGGAGGTGCCACCCTTGGCCAAGGGGTAGACTTACATAGACTAGGCACTAGGCAGTTACCTGTTCGTACCGGAGACATGCAGCACAGCAGTCACTCGGTGTAACCAGCGCCGATGTCCGGCACCGCACTTCAGTGAAGCAGTTCTAAAACTACAACTCCCAGCAGCCCTTGCTGCCAGGAGCTCCTGACAGCAAGGGCTGCTGGGAGCTGTAGTCTTACTTAGAGCTGCTTCACTGAAGTGCGGTGCCGGACATCAGCGCTGGTTACACCGAGTGACTGCTGTGCTGCATGTCTCCGGTACAAACAGGTAACTGCCTAGGGGTAAATTTACTAAGATGGGAGTTCTATTTCAGATGGGATGTTGCCCATAGCACCCAATCAGATCCTACTTCTCATTTATCTAGCACCTTCTAGAAGATAATACCTGGTATCTGATTGGTTGCTATGGGCAACATCCCATCTGAAATAGAACTCCCATCTTAGTAAATTTACCCCCTAGTGCCTAGTCTATGTAACTTACCCTAACCCTTCCAGGAAGTGTGCGAATCGTTGTGTAGATGGAAAGAAAGGAAGTTCCAGACCAGGAATATGACAAATATGGGGCAATTAAGTCAGTTGAACTTGTCTTGGGTGCAAAGTGGGGGAGGTGCGTGCAAGCGTGCTCTGGAAGCTGATCGTATGACATTCTTAGATTTTTTTGCCTTCTAGCTTTTTTTTAATTACTTTCAGGAAGGAGTCTGTCTGTAGCAGATATGCTACTTGTGTTCCACAGGCAGAAATCATTTCTGCTACAGTGCTACTGCCCAATTTACTGTGTTGTCCTATTACAGACCCTCCAACATGACCCGCCCCACTAGGTACAAAATGCTCTGTTTCTGGACTTCCCTCTTAATTTATGATTTCCATCCCCTGTGTTGAACTAGTTAAATGATAAGAAAGTTGTTTCTGCACAGGTGATGGCAATAATAAATTAAGAGGGAAGTCCAGAAACAGAGAATTTTGTACCTAGTGGGGCGGGTCATGTTGGAGGGTATGCTATTATTGTATTCAATGTTGTTTCAGTGAAGTGACAGCATGTGTGTCCAGGAGCGGAACGGAGGGAGTGCACTGCTATCAATTATCAGTTTACAAATTGGGGGGAAAGAAATAAAATGGGCATGGAAAATAATAACAGTGGGAACAGCAGTATTAATAAAGAACAGTGACGTAACTACCATAGGTGCAGGGGATGCGGTTGCTATGGGTTCCAGGCTGTCACAGGGGCTCTGGACCCACCGCTTCCCCTACACCAAGTCAGTCACGCTGCTGCAGTACAGTGCTCCTCTCCCTGCCGGTGTGTACATAGCAGAGCGCTGGGAGCAGTACAGGCAGCGGTGACATCAGAGCCAGTACAGGAGAGGGAGGGGGGTCAGCACTGTCCTTACCGGCGCTGCGCAGCTCCTCGTGCTGTACACCTCCTTCCCCGGTACCAGCCGCAGCAGTGCAGCACTTCCCCGTCATGGAGGGGCCGTGACACAGAGACAGAGCCCGGCGCAGCAGCAGGTGGATGGTGGCTTCCAAGGAGCAGCTGAACGAGCTGTGGCTGCTCTACTTCACCAAGACAAGCACCGACCTGAATGTGCACACTACACACCTGGGGGGCCACACCAGCATATAGACATGTGGGTTGGGGGGCCACACCTGAACACACACATCTGGAGGCCACACCTTTATACACATCGGGGACGGGGGACCACACTTGCACATACTCACACACTTGGGGGCCCCACACCTACAAACACACATACATACACACACCTGGGAGACAGGGGGGCCACACCTGCACACACACCTGTATACACACACACACAACCCCAGCCCTCTAGGGGTAGGGCTGTAATGCCGACGGTTGGTATCCAGGAGGTCAGCATCCCGACCCGGGATCGCGGTAGCCAGAATGTTGGCGGGGGGGTGGGGCATGTGCAAAGGAGCCCCTTGTCCTACGCGCGCCACAGGTTCTATTCCCACTCTATGGGTGTCAAGGAGTGGGAATAGCCCCTGTGTGGCGGCATTCCAGCTGCCGACATTGTAAGGGGTCGGGATTCCGGCATCGGTAACCCAACCGCCAATAAAGCAACTACATCCCCTCCTCCGAAACCAATACCTTATACTGGGCTGAGTGACCACTCACACTCAGGACATTTATAGCAGTGCTGCAGTGAGTGGGCCAGGCAAGCAACCCCAGGTCAGTGCTATCATCCTCGTCCCAGCCCAGTGCCTCCCCATCTAACCAACCCTCACTTATCCCAGTGTCTCCCCCTCCACCATCCCAATGTCTCTCACCCCGTTAGTCCACTGTATCCCCCCTTCCATCCCCAATCGGCCAACGTCCCTTAAACCACTGCCCCCCCACCTAACCCCCAAAGCCAGTACAGTATATATATATATATACACACACACACTCACACATGTGACGTAACATGTATAAGGGGTACTACTGTGGGGCATAACGTGTATAAGGGGTACTTCTGTGTGGAGTAATGTGTATAAGGGGTACTACTGTGCGTTGTAATGTGAGCAAGGGGCACTACCATGTGGTGTAATTTGAATTGTGGGTACTATTGTGTGGCCACACTCTTTTTCGGACTTCCCCATTTTAAATATGGGCAGGGGGGGGGCGCCAGTCCCTTACTTTGCCAGGGGTGCTTCGACCCCTAGATACACCCCTGGTGTAGATCTAATAATCCACACCCCCTACAATTCTGTCTAGTCCAAGCTATTCTGTGGAAGAAGTGAAACTGTGCACGAAGGGGGCAAATCGCCATTGCCGTGGCGTTTAAACACTCGCAGCAGTAGCCAGATTCACCTCCTCCAACTGGTTCAATTCGCCTAAAAGTGCTCACTAGCCTATGGGGTAAAGAACACTTTTGAGCAAGATCCCGTCGGCGTGGGTCTCAGGAATTTGGCCGAGTGAACAAGTCGCCGGCAATTGAATTCCACCGTAGTTCAAAGACCTTAAATGTTCTACCCATACTTTGTTCTTACCTGGTCAGAGACATTGGGGTAAATTTACTAGGATGGGCGCTCTATTTAAGATAGGATGTTGCCCATTGCAACCAATCGGCTTCCAGGTATTATCTTCTAGAAGGTGCTAGACAAATGATAAGTGGAATCTGATTGGTTGCTATTGGCAACATCCCATCTTAAATAGAACTCCCATCTTAGTAAATTTACCCCATTGTGCATGTAAACTATCACTGTTTTACATGTAATTTAAAATGTTATTTGTTGTCAAGCCAGCAATCCAGAGGGTGTGAGAGGTCAGACACTGCGTGAACTGTGTATTACGACACGAACTGTGTAATAGGATAGAACAAAAGCGCAACGGAATTTGCTGAGCTATATAAGAAACTGTTAATAAATAAATAATAAATAAAACAAGATGAAACTTCTGAAGAACTCATTGGAGTTGCTGTCAATTATACTTGCTATGAAGTTCATGTTCTATTAAGCTAACAGATGGAAGAAGAGAATATGGGTGAATGTTTTAAGCGTTGGTTTGGGCTCTTGCGGTCTCCCGTGGCACTGCCAATCCACCGACCGGATCCCCCTGATTAATCAGTTGGAGAATCAGGAGCTTTAAACATGTTTCATATTCCCAATCCCACAACCCGCCATTGGAGGATTGGCAAATAGTGGCAAAATGTCGCTGATGTATGGGGGACTTGGCCAGCATCTTGCCACTGGAAATTATTTTTTACATTTTTGTAGCAAAGAACTGTTGAATCCGCCTCCAGTCCAGTTCTTACTCAACCGGACTTTCATCGCTGGATTCCTATGTCATAGAAGTAGTGGAGTTAAGGATAATGGCCTGCTGCTTGGCTGCAGGAGAACAGAAGGCGGGGAACTCCACTTCTTCCCACTCATCTTCTCGCTCTTCCTACACTACTTCCGTGAGTAGGTGGGAGAGAGTATCACTGTTAGAGCATCCACTCCTGTATGTAATAATATATTGATCATTTGTTAACCTTGCCATCCATCTCTGCTCTAAGGCCCCAAGGTGAGCAGTCTGTACAGGGTCTGATTAAGGATTCCAGCTGCCCTAGACTAATACGGAAGTGGACGTGTGTGTGTCCCCCCCCCCCCCCCCCTTCCCCTTCCCTTCTCCACCCCCAATTTTTCCACTCGCATTCAGCTAAAAATCTGTAACGGGCTCGGGTCTCAGCTCCATTCACATTGCCACTTACCACCACAGCGGTGCTGGCAATAGGGGGCTGGTGCCTAACTCTAGCCCCCTATAGTGCCTTATCCTAAAAAGCAGCCCTAACAGTATCCCCGATACTTACCTTCGGGACGTTGGCTGTCTGTCTTCTGGTGCCAGTCTCCCAAGTGGTGTCGGGATTCCGGCGTAGGTCACATGACCTTTGGCATCCCGTCCATCTTGTATATCATACTGAATCCCCCTGCCATTGAGGATGTGACCCAAGTAATGTACACTGGATTTACGCAGGTGACATTTCAGTGGCTTAAACTTGAATCCATATCGCGCCAGCTGCCTGTGTAATCACTTCCACAAGATGCTGCAGATGAGTCGTTTTTAGAAAACACAATTATATGATCTAGATATGGTAGAACCATGTCAAAGTTTCGTTGGCCCAGGCAACATTCCATTACCTGCTGGAAGATAGCTGCAAGTTACATTACCCAAATAGCATTCTGCTACATTCAAACAGTCCCACTGGAGTGGTGAATCTGCCAGTACCCACTAGCTAGGATAGAGAAATATGATGTCCGAGCTCTAGGTGAACTATGTAAACGTCAACAGTCAACACAGCTTTTTCGGGGGGTTTTAGCATTTTGATCAACTTTTTCATACTTTACCATCCATGTGGACTACGATTGGGAATAGTAACTAAGCAGTACACTAATTGGGGTTCCACGTCCTTTGACAGCAAAAACTACACCCAAAAACCAAACATTTTTGTGTCCGGCCTTTTTGTGCTCATCTTTATTCATGTCGACCTTTACATGTGTTGATCTTTTGATACTGTCGACCTTTCCTTCTGTCTACCTTTTGTCGTGTCAACCTTGCCATGTGTCGACCCTTTGAACCTGCCGACCTAATGTATGTTGACCAATAGTGGTGGACCTAATGAATGTAGACCTTTGTAATGTAGATCTGATGATCCGTACTTGAGAAATAAGTCGCCAATATTAGGATTCTTCTATCTGGGTAATGGATAAGCATCTCTATGCACAGCCTGCGTCAGCGTCCGATAGTCAACACGAAACCGTAGGCTTACATCCTTCGTATTTTACCAAAATCAGCAGAGCAGCCCTGGGGCTGGGGCTATCCCTGATCACCGCAGACCATGGGCTGGTGACTATATAACCTAATTGGGTAGTTATGGGGATTGAGAAGGCGGTCAGTTAGTCTTCTTTTTTTCACCGTAACCAAGGTGACTATTAGGCCTTCTAAAGAGTCAGACCCATGCAGACACGCAAAATGTATCCGCAACAATGGGGGTAATTCAGACCTGATCGTAGCAGCAAGTTTGTTAGCAGTTGGGCAAAACCATGGGCCCTCATTCCGAGTTGTTCGCTCGGTAAAAATCTTCGCATCGCAGCGATTTTCCGCTTAATGCGCATGCGCAATGTCCGCACTGCGACTGCGCCAAGTAAATTTGCTATGCAGTTAGGATTTTTACTCACGGCTTTTTCATCGTTCTGGCGATAGTAATGTGATTGACAGGAAATGGGTGTTACTGGGCGGAAACAGGCCGTTTTATGGGTGTGTGGGAAAAAACGCTACCGTTTCCGGAAAAAACGCAGGAGTGGCCGGAGAAACGGAGGAGTGTCTGGGCGAACGCTGGGTGTGTTTGTGACGTCAAACCAGGTACGACAAGCACTGAACTGATCGCAGATGCCGAGTAAGTCTAAAGTTACTCAGAAACTGCTACGAGGTGTGTAATCGCAATATTGCGAATACATCGTTCGCAATTTTAAGATGCTAAGATTCACTCCCAGTAGGCGGCGGCTTAGCATGAGCAAATCTGCTAAAATCCGCTTGCGAGCGAACAACTCGGAATGAGGGCCCATGTGCGGAGCAGGTGGGGCAGATGTAACGTGCAGAGAGAGTTAGATTTGGGTGGGGTGTGCTCCGGATGTAGCAGATAATAAGTACCCAAGTGGACTGAGGCCTGTAAAATGTGAAGACACAACCAGGAATTCTGTCGTACTGTGTGGCCACGCACCCAATCCACACCTTTACTGTACAGTCCACTGGTCACGACTCTACACCTATTCCAACCCTAGTCTCAGCCCTATAGTCAAACACAATTGAAAAAAAAGACACACACACGCAATAAATATAAAAACATGCAACTTTAAAATAAAAATGCAAATCACTTTTCCATCTGACCCTGAGCTGCTGTTGTTCTTTACAGGAGTAAGGCAGGTGCATATTCTACTCTACTCCCCAGGAGCAACTTCTCCACGTGTCCTCTTGAGAAGGGTTAATACATCTCATCTTTATATTCCCTACCACACGGATACACACACTAAGCTTAATCTTTCTTGTTAGAAGCCAATTAACCTAACAGTAGGTGTTTTTAAATTGTGGGAGGAAACCTATGCAAACATGAGGAGAACAGATAAACTCCACACAGATATAACCCTGTTTGGAAAAGAAACATGACATCAGTCTGTGCTGCCCTACGCAGTTTGTATCATCAGATGTCCACCCCTACTTTATACAAAGGTAAGAGCCCCTACAGGGAAATGCCTGCTCACATGAGATTCCTGGTAGTCCCAAAATCCTGGAGTTACCACGAACTGCATTTCAGTTGCTACCTCAGGCAATGGAATGGAGAGATACACCCCAGCGATTATCCATACCTACCTAGATATGCATCTTGAGTTGATGCTCTGTGGCCCCAAAATACAAATGACAATAGAGATTCCCACTTGCTTGGTGCATAGTGTTGTGCGGTAATGTGTGAACTCTATGGGGCTGATCCAATTGCTTTATTCGCGACCACCACTACAGGGCACCTGATGGCAGCAATTCAATTGTTCGGGCGCCCAGAAGCCGCGGAGGACACATTTTTCCCTGCAGCCTCCTGAGGCGCGAGAAAAAAATGTGTGGAAACTCGGCACTTTGGGCGCCCAAAGCAGGAGTTTAGACGGTTTTAGCCATTTTAGGCTGCTAAACCCGGTCTGTTTGAGCGCGACATGGGCGATATGCATGGGCGCCTAAACAGCAACTGAATAGTGACAATTGTTTGGGCGTCTAAAGAGTTAGACATGCAAAACAAATGAATTCTCCCCTATGACGCCATCAGAGCACTTCCTCCTGTCTCCTCACTGAGGGGGAGATGTACTAAGCAGTAAAAAGAGAGGAGAAGTGAGCCAGCGGAGAAGTTGCCCATGGCAACCAATCAGCATTGAAGTAACATGTATCATTTGCATACTATAAAATTATACAGAGCAGCTGATTGGTTGCCATGGGCAACGTCTCCACTGGCTCACTTCTCCACACTTTTCACTGCTTAGTACATCACCCCCTGTTTGGGGTTATTGTGCCCAGTGAGAAAAGAGTTAATCCATTTTCCTCTGACACATGTTTTTTCCTCCAGAGTGTCCCTTTCCCGTGTTATATGACAAACAACTCGGTATCTTGATGTGCCGTGCTGGTTTGTTACAGTCACAGTTTTGAGGGTAAATATTTAGGGCTGGATTACCCAAAATAAAGGAGAGAGAAAAAATGTAACTTTGCCAGCAGCCTTTTGTTGAGATTCCTGCAGGTTGTCAGCCCGGCTTTCAGGAACGCTACACGCAGGGACGTGCGGTGAGGTAAATGGCTCTGGAGGCACTGGCTAGCACCAGAGCCAGATTTACCCACAATATATGAGCCAAAGGGTACATCTGGGCATTATACACAGGTGCAGCGGTATATACATGTGGGTATTATACACAGGTGCAGCCGTATATACATGTGGGCATTCTACACCAGTGCAGCAGTATATACATGTGGGCATTATACACAGGTGCAGCGGTATATACATGTGGGCGTTATACACAGGTGCAGCGGTATATACACGTGGGCATTATACACAGGTGCAGCAGTATATACATGTGGGTATTATACACAGGTGCAGCAGCATATACATGTGGGCATTATACACAGGTGCAGCAGTATATACATGTGGGCATTATACACAGGTGCAGCAGTATATACATGTGGGTATTATACACAGGTGCAGCGGTATATATATGTGGGCATTATACACAGGTGCAGCAGTATAATCTCCTGGAAATTTGGTGAGTTTTGATCAGAGATGTGGGGAATACATAGGCAGATGAGGCACTACCTCACCTGCCATAGATTTTTTACTCCAGAGTTTTGGCTATAAAAATGATTAGAATAATACAAAGAAGATATTTCCAACTTATTCTTTGTATTTTTGATATACTTTATACAGTCAAAACTGTGGCTCAAACGATAGTATAACAGGAAAGGCTCTGCCTCACCTGCCTCACCCCACCGCACGTCACTGCTTAGTACATCTAGCCCCATAGGCTGGTGTAACACCTGGAAGAATTGTCATATGTACCGCACTTGGCTCATTGCATTATAACAAAGTCCAATATGATACGGGTGCTCTTATACAGCGGCGTCCCCACCTGCGGTGACACCTGATGCGGGAACATACATAGTCCGCATGGAAAAGGGGCATGGCTTTGCGGTTGTGGGGTGTGGCCTCACGGGTAGGGACCATGACCTCGCAGCCCGAACCCCTGTATTTGTGACTCCGGGGGTCCCTGGAGACCAGTCTTGGTGCAGTGCTGGCTTCTACACTGATGGGCGGCAGGTGCTGCGTGTAATGTCACAGTGCAGCACCCGGCTCCTGTTACTGAGATGGCAGCACTTTGGTGTCACCTATTGGAGTTCCAACGTTGGGTGCAATGTGCGCAGTGAGGCCCACACTGCACACACTGCACCAATGCACCCATGTTGTTTTAACACTTACATTTCTGGAATCCCATGACGGGTGTTGTAGCCGTGGCAAAAATCATTTCCAAAATGGCCGCATCGCATGCGCAGTAGGTAATTAGTCTCTGGACCGTGGTGGGCACCATGTTTCCAGAGACCTGTGCATGCGCAGTAGACTCTGACACAATGCAGGAGCCTACGGCGCCGTGGAGAGTAGGGGTCCCACCCGGAGTTTGCACACGGGCCCCCTCCTCTCTTAAAACGTCCCTAGTGTCACCCCGTAGTGATGCCACTGCCCATTTCTGTAAATACACACACACATAGATTACATACTGTAGGTGCGTGTATGTTTTATAAAACATATAGAGATACACACACACACACACACACACACACACACACACACACACACACACACACACACACACACACACACACAAACACACACACACACACACACGTAGAGAAAAAGAGTCCATGCGTTTTCCAGTTCTGTACTGTGATCTATGCAAACTAGCATTCCATGATGTCAGGATTCCCAGCTCTCCAGTGTCCCGTGGTTACACACAGGTAGAGTGGTACTCAGTGCAGCAGGATAGCATTGGGAGGGTGCGGCTCCCCCCTTGCAGCCAGTGAGCTGCACAGTAGAGCTGTCAGTCTGGCATGCTCTGGCTACAGCTGCTGTCATAGAATAAGGCAATGCTATAATAAGCCACACCCCCAGTGCACAGGTGCTCTCACACACTGCCAGTCAGTGATATACAATGCTAGCCAGTGGCACCTGGAACACTTGTGTCTGCCTGCTGCCCCAGTCTATACTATGCAATGTGTCCAGGTGGCTTGAGGGGGCAGTTGCTGGTGGCCTGATGGAGCCTTGATTGTCTTTTAATGTTTTATATTTATTAGTCACTATTATTTGCACTCTTGAAGTTTTAATAGATACGCAAAGTTGGATCCCTGCAGTCATGGAGAGACCGCCTCACACCATCCTCATCACTCTCTCATGCACAGCCCTGTTCCTGACTATCCTCATTCCTGGCGGGGAGCTGGCAGACTGTAAGTGGCTTTTATCTTTCACTTTATACAGTGCTTTGTTGGTGGCTGCTATGTTGTGTGTGTATATATATATATATATATATATATATATATATATATATATGATATTGATTTATTGTCCATAGCTTTTATTGTTGCTCTATAATAGGGGTCTTCAGTGACTGCTTTGTGCTCCGTACGAATTTATTTCACGCTATTTAAAATAATTTAGATTGAATACTGATTATCTATCTATCTATCTACTTAGGGTAGTCATTAAGTCTCAATTTGTAAATTATTTCAACATACTGTAATGGACATCATTTAAAAAAACATAATTAAGTTATAATTAGTGTTCATGGTTTTGGAATAATTTGAGTTCAAGGTTACCAGTAAATGACCGTTATTGTGTTGTGGGACCTATTTGGACCTCTATTCTGCATCCTTATATTATGGGAGCGACATTAAGTATATTGGTTGTCAGCACCCGGCTGGCGCCCACTCACCCTAGGTGCCCTGGTGTACATGGCAGATAGTCCGGGTTACTACCGGCCACATATGGATCTGTTGGTAAATAGTCTGCTTGTCATTTATTGCACACTGTTCTCATATATGGCTTGTGCGGTCAGGTATGTCTTTAATAGTTGTTTTCAGTTGTGTGTATATATGTTAAATTACAGATTATTGGTTTACCAGATGTGTGTATGATCCATTAGGCAATATAGGCTCCTAGCTAGGACCCAGGGGAACTGTGGGGCTCAGCTTATGATGATCCATAATTTTTTTTTTTTTTTTTTAAATCAAATGGACATGGTAGAAAAATCTTAGGTATTAGTCCGATTACACGAGTGCGGCTATATACCACAATTACAGCACCGCCAGACTTGCAGATTTTGGTTTGCCACAGGGCTGCATACAAAAGTATGTAAGTACAGGGTGAGATCGGGCCGCAAATTGCGTTGGCGGCATTTGCACGCCACTGCAACAGCAACTTGCTACCTTTGCTGCTATTGTGCCCTTACTCTGAATTTGTCTGTTAAAGTGTTACCCGCATGTATAAAAGGTATACACTGAAGCGATTTTGGAACCAATGCCCTTGAGCCTGAGTTCTGTGTTCACACTGGAACGAGCTTTGTGAAGATTGTTCCGTCCTTCATATGCATAAACAAGCTCTCTACCGATATTGTGTAGTACATCAAACCTAGCGTCCGTCGCTAGCGCGCAATACCCCGTACACACTGATGTAGGTAATTTGTCATTATAAAACTACAAATCGGGCCTGACATCATTCCGGCGTGTTCCCAGCTGTAGGACCCAGCTACAACTAACAATTTGGGGGTTCATTCCGAATTGATCGCACGCTGATGATTTTCGCTGCGCTGCGATCAGGTCTCTACTGCGCATGCGTATGAATCACAATGCGCACGCGTGTCGTACAGGTACAATGTGGATCGTTGCTGAGCGATGGATTTAACGAAGAATCCATAAGCACAGCTGATCGCAAGAAGATTGACAGGAAGGGGGCGTTTATGGGTGTCAACTGACCGTTTTCTGGGAGTGGTAGGGAAAACGCAGGCGTGTCCGGGCGTTTGGAGGGCGGGTGTGTGACGTAAAAAAAAAACTGAAGTGATCGCAAGGGCTGAGTAAGTTCAGACCTACTCTGAAACTGCACAAAATGTTTTTGTACCGCTCGGCTGCACAGGCGTTCGCACACTTGCAAGGCGAAAATTACACTCCTTCATGGGCGGCGACTATGCGTTTGCACGGCTGCTAAAAACAGCTAGCGAGCGATCAACTCGGAATGAGGGCTTTGGTTTCAATGCATCATCTCTAGCTATTGGACTGCAACAGTCGGATGCAAGTGTATTTGATGAAATGTGGTCTCAAAACTGCTGTAATCAGCTAGAAACATCTCTATGAAGCTCTGGGAAATTTATCACAAACTAATGACTACCCTGCACTCCTGGCAGCAGATGACGAGGCATGCACTGTGAGGGAATCCTGGAGAAATCGAAGGTGGACCTCTGAAAGAGAGGAGCATTGATTACAGACGTGCCAAGAGATTGCTGTGGCTGCATGTGGCACAGTGGACAACAGTGCTATCACTTGTGTAGAGTAGCCTATACAGTAGAGATGGCGTGTTTTGCTTAGTTCAGGCGATGCGGTCTTCAGCTTTGCCATTACTCTGGCATTTTGCAGTGTTTTTGTACAGCACCAAGTCTCTGTGTTCAAAATGGTCGGAAATTTGCTATATAAGTTGGTTTTTCTTTTATTTTCTTCTAGATTTTTATTTATTTTTATACTTGACTTCTGCATTTGCAATGGTTCAGGGTTTTCAGTTTAGACGCAGCGACCACATGGTGATATACAGCATAGTGCCTATGCAAATCTGTCCGTCACATGCAGTACTGGAAGTCATTGTTCTGAGGTAAAAGTCATTCATCCTTACATCCTTGTGACACACATGTGTTAAACAGTTTGCGTCTTGTCCTCTGGGACCATTTAAAAATCTTTTGCAATACACAAGTACTTTTACTACTGGCAACTAATAGTCTCTCGCTGCTTACTGCTAGTCTAAAGTGCACAAACTGCCTTGTTGTTATTGGTTACGCCATACTTGCATTAATAACCCCTTACATTTAAACATGCATTTCTTAAATAGTACTTGATTTATATAGAACATTGTTGAAAGTCTGTATTTCAACGTAATATAGCAGCACCTGGG
>NW_026969946.1:0-18714 GCF_028390025.1 Pseudophryne corroboree
TATATTGCAGAAAATCAATTTGATGCAACTGCTTTACCAACAGTATGTTAATCTTTTCCATTGCTGTTTTGTTGGCTGACTGAAGGAAGATATGCAGTGCATTTGAACCAAAGCAGATGTGTGCTGACAACTTAAATGCACAATCATGTTTGTGTGCTTTCTTTCTTTCTTTCTTTCTTTCTTTCTTTCTTTCTTTCTTTCTTCCATCCTTTGTAATATCATATTAAATATTAAGGTAGCAGTTTATAATCAATGACTAATGACAAGGAAAAAAAATAGTATACAAAGATGCTCCAGGTGAGGCTTGAACTCAAAACCTCGGCATTGCTCAACAGATACTGTCTTATAAGTACCGTGCACAGACCAATTGCGCCACTGGAGCAATTTCTAGCATTAATTGGTTATGCTAGATGTGGATTTTATTCAATACAATCAGTACAGTCATAAGAATTGAAAAAGAAAATCATTTTTGGTGATGAATGATGAGCAACAAAGGAACATGCATGCCAGATGGCACTTGAATAAGCTGTCCACGGTGATAGAAAAGGTTTAAAAAAAAACAACAACAATGTTATTTTTGTCATATTTTAGCTTCTGTGGTCATTTTTTACAAGCTAAGCACTGCAAGACTGTTTTACTGTTGAAGCAAGGATAAAATATCAACTCTAGTGATGAGGCACTTGCTGTAATGACTTCCAACTCAGACGGGACTTAAACCCACAACCACTGGCTTAGGAGAACAGTGCCTTATCCATTATGGCAGTGGTGCTTACTGATGTCCTTATTTAAGACTGATAGGTTTTTAATAGTCAATTATTTATTTTTGAAAAAAAGTGAAGCTGTTTACTGTGTTCTTTGCATTACCAAGTCCAGCAAGAAATGTGCTGGTACTAACCAGAGCTGTCAGTATGGATTATCATGCTATATTGCAGAAAATCAATTTGATGCAACTGCTTTACCAACAGTATGTTAATCTTTTCCATTGCTGTTTTGTTGGCTGACTGAAGGAAGATATGCAGTGCATTTGAACCAAAGCAGATGTGTGCTGACAACTTAAATGCACAATCATGTTTGTGTTTTTTCTTTCTTTCTTCCATCCTTTGTAATATCATATTAAATATTAAGGTAGCAGTTTATAATCAATGACTAATGACATAAGAAAAGGAAAAAAAACAGTATACAAAGATGCTCCAGGTGAGGCTTGAACTCACAACCTCAGCATTGCTCAACAGATACTGTCTTATATGTACCGCGCGCTGACCAATTGCGCCACTGGAGCACTTTGCAGCATTAATTGGTTATGCTAGATGTGGATTTTATTCAATACAATCAGTATAGTCATAAGAATTGAAAAAGAAAATCATTTTTGGTGATGAATGATGAGCAACAAAGGAAAATGCATGCCAGATGGCACTTGAATAAGCTATCCACGGTGATAGAAAAGGTTTAAATAACAACAACAACAACAATGTTATAATAATTAATGTCATATTTTAGCTTCTGTGGTCATTTTTTACAAGCTAAACACTGCAAGACTGTTTTACAGTTGAAGCAAGGATAAAATATCAACTCTAGTGATGAGACACTTGCTGTAATGACTTCCACCCCATATGGGACTTGGACCTCCTGGCTTAGGAGGGCAGTGACTTATCCATTATGCCAGTGGTGCTTACTGATGTCCTTATTTAAGACTGATAGGTTTTTAAGAGTCAATTATTTATTTTTGAAGAAAAGTGAAGCTGTTTACTGTGTTCTTTGCATTGCCAAGTCCAGCAAGAAATGTGCTGGTACTATCCAGAGCTGTCAGTATGGATTATCATGCTATATTGCAGAAAATCAATTTGATGCAACTGCTTTACCAACAGTATGTTAATCTTTTCCACTGCTGTTTTGTTGGCTGACTGAAGGAAGATATGCAGTGCATTTGAACCAAAGCAGATGTGTGCTGACAACTTAAATGCACAATCATGTTTGTGTTTTTTCTTTCTTTCTTCCATCCTTTGTAATATCATATTAAATATTAAGGTAGCAGTTTATAATCAATGACTAATGACAAGGAAAAAAAACAGTATACAAAGATGTTCCAGGTGATGCTTGAACTCAAAACCTCGGCAATGCTCAACAGATACTGTCTTATAAGTACCGCGCGCAGACCAATTGCGCCACTGGAGCACTTTGCAGCATTAGTTGGTTATGCTAGATGTGGATTTTATTCAATACAATCAGTACAGTCATAAGAATTGAAAAAGAAAATCATTTTTGGTGATGAATGATGAGCAACAAAGGAACATGCATGCCAGATGGCACTTGAATAAGCTGTCCACGGTGATAGAAAAGGTTTAAAAAAAAAAAACAACAATGTTATTTTTGTCATATTTTAGCTTCTGTGGTCATTTTTTACAAGCTAAGCACTGCAAGACTGTTTTACTGTTGAAGCAAGGATAAAATATCAACTCTAGTGATGAGGCACTTGCTGTAATGACTTCCAACTCAGACGGGACTTAAACCCACAACCACTGGCTTAGGAGAACAGTGCCTTATCCATTATGGCAGTGGTGCTTACTGATGTCCTTATTTAAGACTGATAGGTTTTTAATAGTCAATTATTTATTTTTGAAAAAAAGTGAAGCTGTTTACTGTGTTCTTTGCATTACCAAGTCCAGCAAGAAATGTGCTGGTACTAACCAGAGCTGTCAGTATGGATTATCATGCTATATTGCAGAAAATCAATTTGATGCAACTGCTTTACCAACAGTATGTTAATCTTTTCCATTGCTGTTTTGTTGGCTGACTGAAGGAAGATATGCAGTGCATTTGAACCAAAGCAGATGTGTGCTGACAACTTAAATGCACAATCATGTTTGTGTTTTTTCTTTCTTTCTTCCATCCTTTGTAATATCATATTAAATATTAAGGTAGCAGTTTATAATCAATGACTAATGACATAAGAAAAGGAAAAAAAACAGTATACAAAGATGCTCCAGGTGAGGCTTGAACTCACAACCTCAGCATTGCTCAACAGATACTGTCTTATATGTACCGCGCGCTGACCAATTGCGCCACTGGAGCACTTTGCAGCATTAATTGGTTATGCTAGATGTGGATTTTATTCAATACAATCAGTATAGTCATAAGAATTGAAAAAGAAAATCATTTTTGGTGATGAATGATGAGCAACAAAGGAAAATGCATGCCAGATGGCACTTGAATAAGCTATCCACGGTGATAGAAAAGGTTTAAATAACAACAACAACAACAATGTTATAATAATTAATGTCATATTTTAGCTTCTGTGGTCATTTTTTACAAGCTAAACACTGCAAGACTGTTTTACAGTTGAAGCAAGGATAAAATATCAACTCTAGTGATGAGACACTTGCTGTAATGACTTCCACCCCATATGGGACTTGGACCTCCTGGCTTAGGAGGGCAGTGACTTATCCATTATGCCAGTGGTGCTTACTGATGTCCTTATTTAAGACTGATAGGTTTTTAATAGTCAATTATTTATTTTTGAAGAAAAGTGAAGCTGTTTACTGTGTTCTTTGCATTGCCAAGTCCAGCAAGAAATGTGCTGGTACTATCCAGAGCTGTCAGTATGGATTATCATGCTATATTGCAGAAAATCAATTTGATGCAACTGCTTTACCAACAGTATGTTAATCTTTTCCACTGCTGTTTTGTTGGCTGACTGAAGGAAGATATGCAGTGCATTTGAACCAAAGCAGATGTGTGCTGACAACTTAAATGCACAATCATGTTTGTGTTTTTTCTTTCTTTCTTCCATCCTTTGTAATATCATATTAAATATTAAGGTAGCAGTTTATAATCAATGACTAATGACAAGGAAAAAAAACAGTATACAAAGATGTTCCAGGTGATGCTTGAACTCAAAACCTCGGCAATGCTCAACAGATACTGTCTTATAAGTACCGCGCGCAGACCAATTGCGCCACTGGAGCACTTTGTAGTTTTAATTTGTTATGCTAGATGTGGATTTTATTCAATACAATCAGTACAGTCATAAGAATTGAAAAAGAAAATCATTTTTGGTGATGAATGATGAGCAACAAAGGAACATGCATGCCAGATGGCACTTGAATAATCTGCCCACGATGATAGAAAAGGTTTAAAAAAAAACAACAACAATGTTATTTTTGTCATATTTTAGCTTCTGTGGTCATTTTTTACAAGCTAAACACTGCAAGACTGTTTTACAGTTGAAGCAAGGATAAAATATCAACTCTAGTGATGAGGCACTTGCTGTAATGACTTCCAACTCAGACGGGACTTAAACCCACAACCACTGGCTTAGGAGAACAGTGCCTTATCCATTATGCCAGTTGTGCTTACTGATGTCCTTATTTAAGACTGATAGGTTTTTAATAGTCAATTATTTATTTTTGAAAAAAAGTGAAGCTGTTTACTGTGTTCTTTGCATTACCAAGTCCAGCAAGAAATGTGCTGGTACTAACCAGAGCTGTCAGTATGGATTATCATGCTATATTGCAGAAAATCAATTTGATGCAACTGCTTTACCAACAGTATGTTAATCTTTTCCATTGCTGTTTTGTTGGCTGACTGAAGGAAGATATGCAGTGCATTTGAACCAAAGCAGATGTGTGCTGACAACTTAAATGCACAATCATGTTTGTGTTTTTTCTTTCTTTCTTCCATCCTTTGTAATATCATATTAAATATTAAGGTAGCAGTTTATAATCAATGACTAATGACATAAGAAAAGGAAAAAAACAATGTACAAAGATGCTCCAGGTGAGGCTTGAACTCACAACCTCAGCATTGCTCAACAGATACTGTCTTATAAGTACCGCGCGCTGACCAATTGCGCCACTGGAGCACTTTGCAGCATTTATTGGTTATGCTAGATGTTGATTTTATTCAATACAATCAGTACAGTCATAAGAATTGAAAAAGAAAATCATTTTTGGTGATGAATGATGAGCAACAAAGGAACATGCATGCTAGATGGCACTTGAATAAGCTGTCCACGGTGATAGAAAAGGTTTAAAAAACAACAACAACAATGTTATCATAATTAATGTCATATTTTAGCTTCTGTGGTCATTTTTTACAAGCTAAACACTGCAAGACTGTTTTACAGTTGAAGCAAGGATAAAATATCAACTCTAGTGATGAGACACTTGCTGTAAATAACTTCCAACTCAGACGGGACTTAAACCCACAATCACTGGCTTAGGAGAACAGTGCCTTACCCATTATGCCAGTGGTGCTTACTGATGTCTTTATTTAAGACTGATAGGTTTTTAATAGTCAATTATTTATGTTTGAAAAACATTGAAGCTGTTTACTGTGTTCTTTGCATTACCAAGTCCTGAAAGAAATGTGCTGGTACTATCCAGAGCTCTCAGTATGGATTATCATGCTATATTGCAGAAAATCAATTTGATGCAACTGCTTTACCAACAGTATGTTAATCTTTTCCATTGCTGTTTTGTTGGCTGACTGAAGGAAGATATGCAGTGCATTTGAACCAAAGCAGATGTGTGCTGACAAATTAAATGCACAATCATGTTTGTGTTTTTTCTTTCTTTCTTCCATCCTTTGTAATATCATATTAAATATTAAGGTAGCAGTTTATAATCAATGACTAATGACAAGGGAAAAAAACAGTATACAAAGATGTTCCAGGTGAGGCTTGAACTCAAAACCTCGGCATTGCTCAACAGATACTGTCTTATAAGTACCGCGCGCAGACCAATTGCGCCACTGGAGCACTTTGTAGTTTTAATTTGTTATGCTAGATGTGGATTTTATTCAATACAATCAGTACAGTCATAAGAATTGAAAAAGAAAATCATTTTTGGTGATGAATGATGAGCAACAAAGGAACATGCATGCCAGATGGCACTTGAATAATCTGCCCACGATGATAGAAAAGGTTTAAAAAAAAACAACAACAATGTTATTTTTGTCATATTTTAGCTTCTGTGGTCATTTTTTACAAGCTAAACACTGCAAGACTGTTTTACAGTTGAAGCAAGGATAAAATATCAACTCTAGTGATGAGGCACTTGCTGTAATGACTTCCAACTCAGACGGGACTTAAACCCACAACCACTGGCTTAGGAGAACAGTGCCTTATCCATTATGGCAGTGGTGCTTACTGATGTCCTTATTTAAGACTGATAGGTTTTTAATAGTCAATTATTTATTTTTGAAAAAAAGTGAAGCTGTTTACTGTGTTCTTTGCATTACCAAGTCCAGCAAGAAATGTGCTGGTACTAACCAGAGCTGTCAGTATGGATTATCATGCTATATTGCAGAAAATCAATTTAATGCAACTGCTTTACCAACAGTATGTTAATCTTTTCCATTGCTGTTTTGTTGGCTGACTGAAGGAAGATATGCAGTGCATTTGAACCAAAGCAGATGTGTGCTGACAACTTAAATGCACAATCATGTTTGTGTTTTTTCTTTCTTTCTTCCATCCTTTGTAATATCATATTAAATATTAAGGTAGCAGTTTATAATCAATGACTAATGACATAAGAAAAGGAAAAAAAAACAGTATACAAAAATGCTCCATGTGAGGCTTGAACTCACAACCTCGGCATTGCTCAACAGATTCTGTCTTATAAGTACCGTGCGCTGACTAATTGCGCCACTGGAGCGCTTTTCAGCATTAATTGGTTATGCTAGATGTGGATTTTATTCAATACAATCAGTACAGTCATAAGAATTGAAAAAGAAAATCATTTTTGGTGATGAATGATGAGCAACAAAGGAACATGCATGCCAGATGGCACTTGAATAAGCTGTCCACGGTGATAGAAAAGGTTTAAAAAACAACAACAACAATGTTATCATAATTAATGTCATATTTTAGCTTCTGTGGTCATTTTTTACAAGCTAAACGCTGCAAGACTGTTTTACAGTTGAAGCAAGGATAAAATATCAACTCTAGTGATGAGACACTTGCTGTAATGACTTCCAACTCAGACGGGACTTAAACCAACAACCACTGGCTTAGGAGAACAGTGCCTTACCCATTATGCCAGTGGTGCTTACTGATGTTCTTATTTAGGACAGTTAGGTTTTTAATAGTCAATTATTTATTTTTGAAAAAAATTGAAGCTGTTAACTGTGTTCTTTGCATTACCAAGTCCAGCAAGAAATGTGCTGGTACTATCCAGAGCTGTCAGTATGGATTATCATGCTATATTGCAGAAAATCAATTTGATGCAACTGCTTTACCAACAGTATGTTAATCTTTTCCATTGCTGTTTTGTTGGCTGACTGAAGGAAGATATGCAGTGCATTTGAACCAAAGCAGATGTGTGCTGACAAATTAAATGCACAATCATGTTTGTGTTTTTTCTTTCTTTCTTCCATCCTTTGTAATATCATATTAAATATTAAGGTAGCAGTTTATAATCAATGACTAATGACATAAGAAAAGGAAAAAAAACAGTGTACAAAGATGCTCCAGGTGAGGCTTGAACTCACAACCTCAGCATTGCTCAACAGATACTGTCTTATAAGTACCGCGCGCTGACCAATTGCGCCACTGGAGCACTTTGCAGCATTTATTGGTTATGCTAGATGTGGATTTTATTCAATACAATCAGTACAGTCATAAGAATTGAAAAAGAAAATCATTTTTGGTGATGAATGATGAGCAACAAAGGAACATGCATGCTAGATCGCACTTGAATAAGCTGTCCACGGTGATAGAAAAGGTTTAAAAACAACAACAACAATGTTATCATAATTAATGTCATATTTTAGCTTCTGTGGTCATTTTTTACAAGCTAAACACTGCAAGACTGTTTTACAGTTGAAGCAAGGATAAAATATCAACTCTAGTGATGAGACACTTGCTGTAAATAACTTCCAACTCAGACGGGACTTAAACCCACAATCACTGGCTTAGGAGAACAGTGCCTTACCCATTATGCCAGTGGTGCTTACTGATGTCTTTATTTAAGACTGATAGGTTTTTAATAGTCAATTATTTATGTTTGAAAAAAATTGAAGCTGTTTACTGTGTTCTTTGCATTACCAAGTCCTGCAAGAAATGTGCTGGTACTATCCAGAGCTGTCAGTATGGATTATCATGCTATATTGCAGAAAATCAATTTGATGCAACTGCTTTACCAACAGTATGTTAATCTTTTCCATTGCTGTTTTGTTGGCTGACTGAAGGAAGATATGCAGTGCATTTGAACCAAAGCAGATGTGTGCTGACAACTTAAATGCACAATCATGTTTGTGTTTTTTCTTTCTTTCTTCCATCATTTGTAATATCATATTAAATATTAAGGTAGCAGTTTATAATCAATGACTAATGACAAGGAAAAAAAACAGTATACAAAGATGTTCCAGGTGAGGCTTGAACTCAAAACCTCAGCATTGCTCAACAGATACTGTCTTATAAGTACCGCGCGCAGACCAATTGCGCCACTGGAGCACTTTGTAGTTTTAATTTGTTATGCTAGATGTGGATTTTATTCAATACAATCAGTACAGTCATAAGAATTGAAAAAGAAAATCATTTTTGGTGATGAATGATGAGCAACAAAGGAACATGCATGCCAGATGGCACTTGAATAATCTGCCCACGATGATAGAAAAGGTTTAAAAAAAAACAACAACAATGTTATTTTTGTCATATTTTAGCTTCTGTGGTCATTTTTTACAAGCTAAACACTGCAAGACTGTTTTACAGTTGAAGCAAGGATAAAATATCAACTCTAGTGATGAGACACTTGCTGTAATGACTTCCAACTCAGACGGGACTTAAACCCACAACCACTGGCTTAGGAGAACAGTGCCTTATCCATTATGCCAGTTGTGCTTACTGATGTCCTTATTTAAGACTGATAGGTTTTTAATAGTCAATTATTTATTTTTGAAAAAAAGTGAAGCTGTTTACTGTGTTCTTTGCATTACCAAGTCCAGCAAGAAATGTGCTGGTACTAACCTGAGCTGTCAGTATGGATTATCATGCTATATTGCAGAAAATCAATTTGATGCAACTGCTTTACCAACAGTATGTTAATCTTTTCCACTGCTGTTTTGTTGGCTGACTGAAGGAAGATATGCAGTGCATTTGAACCAAAGCAGATGTGTGCTGACAACTTAAATGCACAATCATGTTTGTGTTTTTTCTTTCTTTCTTCCATCCTTTGTAATATCATATTAAATATTAAGGTAGCAGTTTATAATCAATGACTTATGACATAAGAAAAGGAAAAAAAACAGTATACAAAGATGCTCCAGGTGAGGCTTGAACTCACAACCTCGGCATTGCTCAACAGATACTGTCTTATAAGTACCGCGCGCTGACCAATTGTGCCACTGGAGCTCTTTGTAGCATTAATTGGTTATGCTAGATGTGGATTTTATTCAATACAATCAGTACAGTCATAAGAATTGAAAAAGAAAATCATTTTTGGTGATGAATGATGAGCAACAAAGGAACATGCATGCCAGATGGCACTTGAATAATCTGCCCACGATGATAGAAAAGGTTTAAAAAAAAACAACAACAATGTTATTTTTGTCATATTTTAGCTTCTGTGGTCATTTTTTACAAGCTAAACACTGCAAGACTGTTTTACAGTTGAAGCAAGGATAAAATATCAACTCTAGTGATGAGGCACTTGCTGTAATGACTTCCAACTCAGACGGGACTTAAACCCACAACCACTGGCTTAGGAGAACAGTGCCTTATCCATTATGCCAGTTGTGCTTACTGATGTCCTTATTTAAGACTGATAGGTTTTTAATAGTCAATTATTTATTTTTGAAAAAAAGTGAAGCTGTTTACTGTGTTCTTTGCATTACCAAGTCCAGCAAGAAATGTGCTGGTACTAACCAGAGCTGTCAGTATGGATTATCATGCTATATTGCAGAAAATCAATTTGATGCAACTGCTTTACCAACAGTATGTTAATCTTTTCCATTGCTGTTTTGTTGGCTGACTGAAGGAAGATATGCAGTGCATTTGAACCAAAGCAGATGTGTGCTGACAACTTAAATGCACAATCATGTTTGTGTTTTTTCTTTCTTTCTTCCATCCTTTGTAATATCATATTAAATATTAAGGTAGCAGTTTATAATCAATGACTAATGACATAAGAAAAGGAAAAAAACAATGTACAAAGATGCTCCAGGTGAGGCTTGAACTCACAACCTCAGCATTGCTCAACAGATACTGTCTTATAACTACCGCGCGCTGACCAATTGCGCCACTGGAGCACTTTGCAGCATTTATTGGTTATGCTAGATGTTGATTTTATTCAATACAATCAGTACAGTCATAAGAATTGAAAAAGAAAATCATTTTTGGTGATGAATGATGAGCAACAAAGGAACATGCATGCTAGATGGCACTTGAATAAGCTGTCCACGGTGATAGAAAAGGTTTAAAAAACAACAACAACAACAATGTTATCATAATTAATGTCATATTTTAGCTTCTGTGGTCATTTTTTACAAGCTAAACACTGCAAGACTGTTTTACAGTTGAAGCAAGGATAAAATATCAACTCTAGTGATGAGACACTTGCTGTAAATAACTTCCAACTCAGACGGGACTTAAACCCACAATCACTGGCTTAGGAGAACAGTGCCTTACCCATTATGCCAGTGGTGCTTACTGATGTCTTTATTTAAGACTGATAGGTTTTTAATAGTCAATTATTTATGTTTGAAAAACATTGAAGCTGTTTACTGTGTTCTTTGCATTACCAAGTCCTGAAAGAAATGTGCTGGTACTACCCAGAGCTCTCAGTATGGATTATCATGCTATATTGCAGAAAATCAATTTGATGCAACTGCTTTACCAACAGTATGTTAATCTTTTCCACTGCTGTTTTGTTGGCTGACTGAAGGAAGATATGCAGTGCATTTGAACCAAAGCAGATGTGTGCTGACAAATTAAATGCACAATCATGTTTGTGTTTTTTCTTTCTTTCTTCCATCCTTTGTAATATCATATTAAATATTAAGGTAGCAGTTTATAATCAATGACTAATGACAAGGGAAAAAAACAGTATACAAAGATGTTCCAGGTGAGGCTTGAACTCAAAACCTCGGCATTGCTCAACAGATACTGTCTTATAAGTACCGCGCGCAGACCAATTGCGCCACTGGAGCACTTTGTAGTTTTAATTTGTTATGCTAGATGTGGATTTTATTCAATACAATCAGTACAGTCATAAGAATTGAAAAAGAAAATCATTTTTGGTGATGAATGATGAGCAACAAAGGAACATGCATGCCAGATGGCACTTGAATAATCTGCCCACGATGATAGAAAAGGTTTAAAAAAAAACAACAACAATGTTATTTTTGTCATATTTTAGCTTCTGTGGTCATTTTTTACAAGCTAAACACTGCAAGACTGTTTTACAGTTGAAGCAAGGATAAAATATCAACTCTAGTGATGAGGCACTTGCTGTAATGACTTCCAACTCAGACGGGACTTAAACCCACAACCACTGGCTTAGGAGAACAGTGCCTTATCCATTATGGCAGTGGTGCTTACTGATGTCCTTATTTAAGACTGATAGGTTTTTAATAGTCAATTATTTATTTTTGAAAAAAAGTGAAGCTGTTTACTGTGTTCTTTGCATTACCAAGTCCAGCAAGAAATGTGCTGGTACTAACCAGAGCTGTCAGTATGGATTATCACGCTATATTGCAGAAAATCAATTTAATGCAACTGCTTTACCAACAGTATGTTAATCTTTTCCATTGCTGTTTTGTTGGCTGACTGAAGGAAGATATGCAGTGCATTTGAACCAAAGCAGATGTGTGCTGACAACTTAAATGCACAATCATGTTTGTGTTTTTTCTTTCTTTCTTCCATCCTTTGTAATATCATATTAAATATTAAGGTAGCAGTTTATAATCAATGACTAATGACATAAGAAAAGGAAAAAAAAACAGTATACAAAAATGCTCCATGTGAGGCTTGAACTCACAACCTCGGCATTGCTCAACAGATTCTGTCTTATAAGTACCGTGCGCTGACTAATTGCGCCACTGGAGCGCTTTTCAGCATTATTTGGTTATGCTAGATGTGGATTTTATTCAATACAATCAGTACAGTCATAAGAATTGAAAAAGAAAATCATTTTTGGTGATGAATGATGAGCAACAAAGGAACATGCATGCCAGATGGCACTTGAATAAGCTGTCCACGGTGATAGAAAAGGTTTAAAAAACAACAACAACAATGTTATCATAATTAATGTCATATTTTAGCTTCTGTGGTCATTTTTTACAAGCTAAACGCTGCAAGACTGTTTTACAGTTGAAGCAAGGATAAAATATCAACTCTAGTGATGAGACACTTGCTGTAATGACTTCCAACTCAGACGGGACTTAAACCAACAACCACTGGCTTAGGAGAACAGTGCCTTACCCATTATGCCAGTGGTGCTTACTGATGTTCTTATTTAGGACAGTTAGGTTTTTAATAGTCAATTATTTATTTTTGAAAAAAATTGAAGCTGTTAACTGTGTTCTTTGCATTACCAAGTCCAGCAAGAAATGTGCTGGTACTATCCAGAGCTGTCAGTATGGATTATCATGCTATATTGCAGAAAATCAATTTGATGCAACTGCTTTACCAACAGTATGTTAATCTTTTCCATTGCTGTTTTGTTGGCTGACTGAAGGAAGATATGCAGTGCATTTGAACCAAAGCAGATGTGTGCTGACAACTTAAATGCACAATCATGTTTGTGATTTTTCTTTCTTTCTTCCATCCTTTGTAATATCATATTAAATATTAAGGTAGCAGTTTATAATCAATGACTAATGACATAAGAAAAGGAAAAAAAACAGTGTACAAAGATGCTCCAGGTGAGGCTTGAACTCACAACCTCAGCATTGCTCAACAGATACTGTCTTATAAGTACCGCGCGCTGACCAATTGCGCCACTGGAGCACTTTGCAGCATTTATTGGTTATGCTAGATGTGGATTTTATTCAATACAATCAGTACAGTCATAAGAATTGAAAAAGAAAATCATTTTTGGTGATGAATGATGAGCAACAAAGGAACATGCATGCTAGATGGCACTTGAATAAGCTGTCCACGGTGATAGAAAAGGTTTAAAAACAACAACAACAATGTTATCATAATTAATGTCATATTTTAGCTTCTGTGGTCATTTTTTACAAGCTAAACACTGCAAGACTGTTTTACAGTTGAAGCAAGGATAAAATATCAACTCTAGTGATGAGACACTTGCTGTAAATAACTTCCAACTCAGACGGGACTTAAACCCACAATCACTGGCTTAGGAGAACAGTGCCTTACCCATTATGCCAGTGGTGCTTACTGATGTCTTTATTTAAGACTGATAGGTTTTTAATAGTCAATTATTTATGTTTGAAAAAAATTTGAAGCTGTTTACTGTGTTCTTTGCATTACCAAGTCCTGCAAGAAATGTGCTGGTACTATCCAGAGCTGTCAGTATGGATTATCATGCTATATTGCAGAAAATCAATTTGATGCAACTGCTTTACCAACAGTATGTTAATCTTTTCCATTGCTGTTTTGTTGGCTGACTGAAGGAAGATATGCAGTGCATTTGAACCAAAGCAGATGTGTGCTGACAACTTAAATGCACAATCATGTTTGTGTTTTTTCTTTCTTTCTTCCATCCTTTGTAATATCATATTAAATATTAAGGTAGCAGTTTATAATCAATGACTAATGACAAGGAAAAAAAACAGTATACAAAGATGTTCCAGGTGAGGCTTGAACTCAAAACCTCGGCATTGCTCAACAGATACTGTCTTATAAGTACCGCGCGCAGACCAATTGCGCCACTGGAGCACTTTGTAGTTTTAATTTGTTATGCTAGATGTGGATTTTATTCAATACAATCAGTACAGTCATAAGAATTGAAAAAGAAAATCATTTTTGGTGATGAATGATGAGCAACAAAGGAACATGCATGCCAGATGGCACTTGAATAATCTGCCCACGATGATAGAAAAGGTTTAAAAAAAAACAACAACAATGTTATTTTTGTCATATTTTAGCTTCTGTGGTCATTTTTTACAAGCTAAACACTGCAAGACTGTTTTACAGTTGAAGCAAGGATAAAATATCAACTCTAGTGATGAGGCACTTGCTGTAATGACTTCCAACTCAGACGGGACTTAAACCCACAACCACTGGCTTAGGAGAACAGTGCCTTATCCATTATGCCAGTTGTGCTTACTGATGTCCTTATTTAAGACTGATAGGTTTTTAATAGTCAATTATTTATTTTTGAAAAAAAGTGAAGCTGTTTACTGTGTTCTTTGCATTACCAAGTCCAGCAAGAAATGTGCTGGTACTAACCAGAGCTGTCAGTATGGATTATCATGCTATATTGCAGAAAATCAATTTGATGCAACTGCTTTACCAACAGTATGTTAATCTTTTCCATTGCTGTTTTGTTGGCTGACTGAAGGAAGATATGCAGTGCATTTGAACCAAAGCAGATGTGTGCTGACAACTTAAATGCACAATCATGTTTGTGTTTTTTCTTTCTTTCTTCCATCCTTTGTAATATCATATTAAATATTAAGGTAGCAGTTTATAATCAATGACTAATGACATAAGAAAAGGAAAAAAACAATGTACAAAGATGCTCCAGGTGAGGCTTGAACTCACAACCTCAGCATTGCTCAACAGATACTGTCTTATAAGTACCGCGCGCTGACCAATTGCGCCACTGGAGCACTTTGCAGCATTTATTGGTTATGCTAGATGTTGATTTTATTCAATACAATCAGTACAGTCATAAGAATTGAAAAAGAAAATCATTTTTGGTGATGAATGATGAGCAACAAAGGAACATGCATGCTAGATGGCACTTGAATAAGCTGTCCACGGTGATAGAAAAGGTTTAAAAAACAACAACAACAATGTTATCATAATTAATGTCATATTTTAGCTTCTGTGGTCATTTTTTACAAGCTAAACACTGCAAGACTATTTTACAGTTGAAGCAAGGATAAAATATCAACTCTAGTGATGAGACACTTGCTGTAAATAACTTCCAACTCAGACAGGACTTAAACCCACAATCACTGGCTTAGGAGAACAGTGCCTTACCCATTATGCCAGTGGTGCTTACTGATGTCTTTATTTAAGACTGATAGGTTTTTAATAGTCAATTATTTATGTTTGAAAAACATTGAAGCTGTTTACTGTGTTCTTTGCATTACCAAGTCCTGAAAGAAATGTGCTGGTACTATCCAGAGCTCTCAGTATGGATTATCATGCTATATTGCAGAAAATCAATTTGATGCAACTGCTTTACCAACAGTATGTTAATCTTTTCCATTGCTGTTTTGTTGGCTGACTGAAGGAAGATATGCAGTGCATTTGAACCAAAGCAGATGTGTGCTGACAAATTAAATGCACAATCATGTTTGTGTTTTTTCTTTCTTTCTTCCATCCTTTGTAATATCATATTAAATATTAAGGTAGCAGTTTATAATCAATGACTAATGACAAGGGAAAAAAACAGTATACAAAGATGTTCCAGGTGAGGCTTGAACTCAAAACCTCGGCATTGCTCAACAGATACTGTCTTATAAGTACCGCGCGCAGACCAATTGCGCCACTGGAGCACTTTGTAGTTTTAATTTGTTATGCTAGATGTGGATTTTATTCAATACAATCAGTACAGTCATAAGAATTGAAAAAGAAAATCATTTTTGGTGATGAATGATGAGCAACAAAGGAACATGCATGCCAGATGGCACTTGAATAATCTGCCCACGATGATAGAAAAGGTTTAAAAAAAAACAACAACAATGTTATTTTTGTCATATTTTAGCTTCTGTGGTCATTTTTTACAAGCTAAACACTGCAAGACTGTTTTACAGTTGAAGCAAGGATAAAATATCAACTCTAGTGATGAGGCACTTGCTGTAATGACTTCCAACTCAGACGGGACTTAAACCCACAACCACTGGCTTAGGAGAACAGTGCCTTATCCATTATGGCAGTGGTGCTTACTGATGTCCTTATTTAAGACTGATAGGTTTTTAATAGTCAATTATTTATTTTTGAAAAAAAGTGAAGCTGTTTACTGTGTTCTTTGCATTACCAAGTCCAGCAAGAAATGTGCTGGTACTAACCAGAGCTGTCAGTATGGATTATCATGCTATATTGCAGAAAATCAATTTAATGCAACTGCTTTACCAACAGTATGTTAATCTTTTCCATTGCTGTTTTGTTGGCTGACTGAAGGAAGATATGCAGTGCATTTGAACCAAAGCAGATGTGTGCTGACAACTTAAATGCACAATCATGTTTGTGTTTTTTCTTTCTTTCTTCCATCCTTTGTAATATCATATTAAATATTAAGGTAGCAGTTTATAATCAATGACTAATGACATAAGAAAAGGAAAAAAAAACAGTATACAAAAATGCTCCATGTGAGGCTTGAACTCACAACCTCGGCATTGCTCAACAGATTCTGTCTTATAAGTACCGTGCGCTGACTAATTGCGCCACTGGAGCGCTTTTCAGCATTAATTGGTTATGCTAGATGTGGATTTTATTCAATACAATCAGTACAGTCATAAGAATTGAAAAAGAAAATCATTTTTGGTGATGAATGATGAGCAACAAAGGAACATGCATGCCAGATGGCACTTGAATAAGCTGTCCACGGTGATAGAAAAGGTTTAAAAAACAACAACAACAATGTTATCATAATTAATGTCATATTTTAGCTTCTGTGGTCATTTTTTACAAGCTAAACACTGCAAGACTGTTTTACAGTTGAAGCAAGGATAAAATATCAACTCTAGTGATGAGACACTTGCTGTAATGACTTCCAACTCAGACGGGACTTAAACCAACAACCACTGGCTTAGGAGAACAGTGCCTTACCCATTATGCCAGTGGTGCTTACTGATGTCTTTATTTAAGACTGATAGGTTTTTAATAGTCAATTATTTATGTTTGAAAAAAATTGAAGCTGTTTACTTTGTTCTTTGCATTACCAAGTCCTGCAAGAAATGTGCTGGTACTATCCAGAGCTGTCAGTATGGATTATCATGCTATATTGCAGAAAATCAATTTGATGCAACTGCTTTACCAACAGTATGTTAATCTTTTCCATTGCTGTTTTGTTGGCTGACTGAAGGAAGATATGCAGTGCATTTGAACCAAAGCAGATGTGTGCTGACAAATTAAATGCACAATCATGTTTGTGTTTTTTCTTTCTTTCTTCCATCCTTTGTAATATCATATTAAATATTAAGGTAGCAGTTTATAATCAATGACTAATGACAAGGGAAAAAAACAGTATACAAAGATGTTCCAGGTGAGGCTTGAACTCAAAACCTCGGCATTGCTCAACAGATACTGTCTTATAAGTACCGCGCGCAGACCAATTGCGCCACTGGAGCACTTTGTAGTTTTAATTTGTTATGCTAGATGTGGATTTTATTCAATACAATCAGTACAGTCATAAGAATTGAAAAAGAAAATCATTTTTGGTGATGAATGATGAGCAACAAAGGAACATGCATGCCAGATGGCACTTGAATAATCTGCCCACGATGATAGAAAAGGTTTAAAAAAAAACAACAACAATGTTATTTTTGTCATATTTTAGCTTCTGTGGTCATTTTTTACAAGCTAAACACTGCAAGACTGTTTTACAGTTGAAGCAAGGATAAAATATCAACTCTAGTGATGAGGCACTTGCTGTAATGACTTCCAACTCAGACGGGACTTAAACCCACAACCACTGGCTTAGGAGAACAGTGCCTTATCCATTATGGCAGTGGTGCTTACTGATGTCCTTATTTAAGACTGATAGGTTTTTAATAGTCAATTATTTATTTTTGAAAAAAAGTGAAGCTGTTTACTGTGTTCTTTGCATTACCAAGTCCAGCAAGAAATGTGCTGGTACTAACCAGAGCTGTCAGTATGGATTATCATGCTATATTGCAGAAAATCAATTTAATGCAACTGCTTTACCAACAGTATGTTAATCTTTTCCATTGCTGTTTTGTTGGCTGACTGAAGGAAGATATGCAGTGCATTTGAACCAAAGCAGATGTGTGCTGACAACTTAAATGCACAATCATGTTTGTGTTTTTTCTTTCTTTCTTCCATCCTTTGTAATATCATATTAAATATTAAGGTAGCAGTTTATAATCAATGACTAATGACATAAGAAAAGGAAAAAAAAACAGTATACAAAAATGCTCCATGTGAGGCTTGAACTCACAACCTCGGCATTGCTCAACAGATTCTGTCTTATAAGTACCGTGCGCTGACTAATTGCGCCACTGGAGCGCTTTTCAGCATTAATTGGTTATGCTAGATGTGGATTTTATTCAATACAATCAGTACAGTCATAAGAATTGAAAAAGAAAATCATTTTTGGTGATGAATGATGAGCAACAAAGGAACATGCATGCCAGATGGCACTTGAATAAGCTGTCCACGGTGATAGAAAAGGTTTAAAAAACAACAACAACAATGTTATCATAATTAATGTCATATTTTAGCTTCTGTGGTCATTTTTTACAAGCTAAACGCTGCAAGACTGTGTTACAGTTGAAGCAAGGATAAAATATCAACTCTAGTGATGAGACACTTGCTGTAATGACTTCCAACTCAGACGGGACTTAAACCAACAACCACTGGCTTAGGAGAACAGTGCCTTACCCATTATGCCA
>NW_026969947.1:0-18688 GCF_028390025.1 Pseudophryne corroboree
ATGGTCTCCATAAAATGAGCGTAGCCTTGCAGGCAAAGACTACCTTACACCCCAGTTCTTGACCCTGCACCAACAGACCTCGGCCACCACAGGGAAAAAAGTACAGTAATTTCCACCATGTTAAGCCCCACACATTAATGCCCTTTGGAACATATTATGTCACTCACCACAATATCTGTGATACACTATGCCCTACAGTAAAGCTTCTAATTACTTTTACAAAAACTGCTCAATGCCAAGAGTTTCACGTGCTGGGTGTCATGCTCATTGCCAGGGGTTTCACTCTCTGGGTGTCATGCTCATTGCCAGGGGGAACGCAGTAGGGGGTGTTATATAGTAAGCACCACTATGGCATAGTATATAGCATTATATATATTGTGAGCACTGGTGATGTTGAGTGCAGTAGAGCTGCTGCTGGGTAATTACAATTTACTACAACCACCAATATATTCTGCTGCACTATATATATGCAAAGCTAATTCTGCTGGGTAATTACAATTGACTACAACCACCAATATATTCTGCTGCACTATATCTATATTTGCAAAGCTAATTCTGCTGGGTAATTACAATTGACTACAACCACCAATATATTCTGCTGCACTATATCTATATATGAAAAGCTAATTCTGCTGAGTAATTACAATTGACTACAACCACCAATATATTCTGCTGCACTATATCTATATATGCAAAGCTAATTCTGCTGGGTAATGCAAATTGAAACATTATTGCATAGTATGTGATTTTGAAGTACTTTTTTAAAGTTTTGAATGATATAGACCCAGTTTAATCTTTGTGGAATGCCTGGTTGTTGTTTTTAAGGTAATTTATTGCCTGGCATTTGAGGGGGTGGGGTGTGGTTACAGATTTCAATTATTGGTTTCACTTGTAATAGTCTTCTACTTAAGTCCAATGGTGTAGGCTGTGCAAAGCCGTTTGGCTGTGCATTTATTGATCCAAGCGTGCATTTTTATCAAAGCGTGATAAAATTGACACATAACAGCAGCGTTCAATCAGCGTTAATTTATCTTCAGCTGATATCGATTGTGAATTGACGTTTCTTCTCTTCTTGTCACCTACAGGTAATTACAATTGACTACAACCACCAATATATTCTGCTGCACTATATCTATATATGCAAAGCTAATTCTGCTGGGTAATGCAAATTGAAACATTATTGCATAGTATGTGATTTTTAAGTACTTTTTTAAAGTTTTGAATGATATAGACCCAGTTTAATCTTTGTGGAATGCCTGGTTGTTGTTTTTAAGGTAATTTATTGCCTGGCATTTGAGGGGGTGGGGTGTGGTTACAGATTTCAATTATTGGTTTCACTTGTAATAGTCTTCTACTTAAGTCCAATGGTGTAGGCTGTGCAAAGCCGTTTGGCTGTGCATTTATTGATCTAAGCGTGCATTTTTATCAAAGCGTGATAAAATTGACACATAACAGCAGCGTTCAATCAGCGTTAATTTATCTTCAGCTGATATCGATTGTGAATTGACGTTTCTTCTCTTCTTGTCACCTACAGGTAATTACAATTGACTACAACCACCAATATATTCTGCTGCACTATATCTATATATGCAAAGCTAATTCTGCTGGGTTATGCAAATTGAAACATTATTGCATAGTATGTGATTTTGAAGTACTTTTTTAAAGTTTTGAATGATATAGACCCAGTTTAATCTTTGTGGAATGCCTGGTTGTTGTTTTTAAGGTAATTTATTGCCTGGCATTTGAGGGGGTGGGGTGTGGTTACAGATTTCAATTATTGGTTTCACTTGTAATAGTCTTCTACTTAAGTCCAATGGTGTAGGCTGTGCAAAGCCATTTGGCTGTGCATTTATTGATCTAAGCGTGCATTTTTATCAAAGCGTGATAAAATTGACACATAACAGCAGTGTTCAATCAGCGTTCAATCGAAGTGAAAAAGAAGGAAAACAGAAGCACACCAATCTAACAAAACAAAGAAAACTGAAGAACTAATAACAAATGTGAGTCACTTACTCCTCAGATCACTCACCTCCTGATTGTTGCATCTGATTACATAGCACAGAACTACCTTACTTGGACATTTCATAAACCATCCATTTCACCTACAAATGCCTGTATCTGTATTATTGTGATTTTGTTTTTTAAGCACAGCTGCACCAATGCAATTTTACCTGCAAACACTTAAAACATCTAACATAATTACCATTGCTTCTTAAACCTCTCACAATCCTTTCATTTCTTACACTCCAAATACATTTCTGCACCCACTTTATCTACGCTTTTGACTCATTTCATACTAAATCTACACCCCTTGAGCCTACACTGCTTTTCTCACCTGCATTTCTGCAATTCTTCTGCTCGGATTGCCTTACAGTCTCCTCTCCTACTTCCACTACTTCAACCTATTTACCTACTTAACACTATGTCAAGGTTTTCTTATACTCCCCACATCACTCAGTGTCTACCTAATAATGTATCTTTATCCTTCCCCACTAGTCTCCTCCACCTCCTCCTCTCTCCCCTCCTCTGTCTCCCCTCCATCCCTCTGTTTCCTTCCCCCACCTTTCCTGTTACCCCACTTTCATTCACCTCTGCCCCATGGTCCTGCTACCCCACAACTCAGCCCTGCTCCCTCTCTCCCTTCCCTGTCACCTCCCCACACCCCCATCCACATCACACTGACCTCCCTCCCTGCCCACCTCCTGCAGTTTCCCCTCCTAGCTCAGGCACCCGTACCATCACTACTCTCTCATCATCCCTGCCCTCAAAGTTAATCCCACCTCATCGCTACAGCAACCCTGAAAATCTAATTCACATCTCTCCCACAAACTCATACCCCCTATCCTGTGCCCTCTGGAATGCCAGATCTGTTTGTAACAAACTGGTCCCCACTCATGACCTTTTCATTTCCAACTCCCTACACCTACTAGCCATTACTGAAACTTGGATTATGCCCTCTGACACTACTTCTGCTGCTGCTCTCTCTGCTGGGGGCCTTACATTCACACACACACACCCCGACCTGGGGGTCGCCATGGGGGTGGTGTTGGGGTCCTTTTACCTTCTAGTTACTCCTACCAACTCATACCACCAGAACCATCCCTTATATTCTCTACATTTGAGGTCCACGCCATATGCCTCTTCCAACCAGTCCATCTTAGAGTAGCTGTCATTTACCGCCCCCCTGGCACTGCTTCCAAATTCATCGACAACTTTGCTTCCTGGCTTCCTCACTTCCTCTCTTCTGACATTCCCACCATTATCCTAGGCGATTTCAACATCCCTATTGACATCCCCACACAATCCCCTGCCTCTAAACTCCTTAACCTCACCTCTTCACTTGGTCTCTCCCAGTGGACCTCCTCACCCTCCCATGTGAATGGGAGCTCACTGGATCTGGTCTTCACTCACCGCTGTGATATTTCTGATTTTTCCAACTCCCCATTTCCCCTCTCTGACCACCACCTGCTCTCCTTCAACCTATCTCTCTCGACTTCCCCATCTCTACCTCCTAAGGCTACCATCACTAAGCGTAACATTGAAGCTATTGACACCACATTCCTTTCCTCCCTGTTTGACTCACTTCTCTCTCCTATTCTCTCTCTCTCATGCCCTGAACAAGCCACTTCCACATACAATGCTTCCCTTACTTCTGCTCTTGACTCTGTTGCTCCACCAACCACTATTCACCCTTGCAAATTAACACCTCAACCCTGGCACACCAAATGCACCAGATATCTGCAAAAATGCTCATGTACTGCTGAGCGACACTGGAGGAAATCACGCTCTAAGGCAGACTTCCTCCATTTCAAACTTATGCTCTCATCCTTCAGTGCTGCCCTTTCTCTTGCTAAACAGTCATACTTCAAGAACCTCATCTCCTCCCAGTCTTCCAACCCCCGGCGCCTCTTTGCCACTCTCAACTCACTCCTCTGCCCACCTCCACCTCGTCTCCCTTCCTCACTCTCTGCTCTTGACTTTGCCACTTACTTCACATCCAAAATTGACTCCATACGTCAGGACATCACATCACACCAGACTATCAGTAACCAGCCTTCTCCCATCCCTTACCAACCCTCCCCATCCCTCGCACCAACTCTGTCATCTTTCTCCCATGCATCTGGAGAGGAAGTCATGGCCCTCATTCGTTCCTGTCCCCTCACCACCTCCCCACTTGACCCTATCCCCTCCCGCCTCCTTTGCCACCTCTCTTCTTCTGCTTGTTCCCATCTTTCCCACCTTCTCAATCTCTCCCTCTCATCAGGCACTGTCCCCTCTGCCTTCAAGCACGCTCTCATCTCTCCTATTCTTAAAAAACCTACCCTTGATCCAAACACTCTCTCCAACTACCGACCCATCTCTCTCCTCCCTTTTGCCTCCAAACTCCTTGAGCGTATTGTCTACAACCGCCTTACTTCCTTTCTTTCCTCACACTCACTGCTTGACCCATTCCAGTCTGGCTTCCGTCCTCTCCACTCCACTGAAACTGCCCTTACAAAAGTATGCAATGACCTCCATGCTGCTAAATCTAAGGGACACTACTCTCTACTTATTCTACTTGATCTCTCTGCTGCTTTTGACACTGTGGACCATCCTCTCCTACTGCAAATCCTTCACTCCATTGGTCTGCGTAACACTGCCCTCTCTTGGTTGTCGTCCTACCTTTCTGACCGTTCATTCTCTGTCTCCTCTCATGACTCCACCTCCCCCTCACTTCCACTAACTGTAGGGGTACCCCAAGGTTCTGTCCTTGGTCCTCTTCTCTTCTCTCTCTATATGTCCTCACTAGGTAAGCTCATTAGTTCTTTTGGTTTCCAATATCATCTCTATGCTGATGACACTCAAATCTATCTTTCCTCTCCAGACCTCTCCCCTACTCTCCTCACTCGTATCTCCAACTGTCTCTCTGCTATCTCTTCCTGGATGTCCCAGCGCTTTCTTAAACTTAACATGTCTAAGACCGAGCTGATCATCTTCCCTCCCTCCCGCATAATCTCACCTCCTACAATCTCATTATCTATTGATGGCACTACTATCTCCTCTACCCCCCAAGCGCGCTGTCTTGGAGTAATCCTTGACTCCTCCCTCTCCTTCAAACCACACATTCAGCACCTCTCACAAACCTGCCGTTTTCATCTAAAAAATATTTCCAGGATCAGACCCTTTCTGACCCAGGATGCTACTAAGACTCTTATCCACTCACTGGTCATCTCCAGACTGGACTGCTGTAATCTCTTCCTGACTGGCATTCCTGACAAATACCTCTCTCCACTCCAATCTATCCTCAATGCTGCTGCCCGGCTCATTTTCCTCACCAAACGCACTACGTCCACCTCTCCTCTCTTACTAGTCCTTCACTGGCTCCCCTTCCCTTTCAGAATCCATTTCAAGCTTCTCACACTTGCTTACAAAGCCCTCACCCACTCCTCTCCCATCTACATCTCTGATCTTATCTCGCTTTACACTCCCACCCGTCCTCTTCGCTCTGCTAATGCACACCGACTCTCCTGCCTACGGATTACTTCCTCCCACTCCTACCTCCAAGATTTTTCACGTGCTGCACCACTTCTCTGGAATTCCCTACCTCTCCCCCTCAGACTCTCCACCTCTCTACAAAACTTCAAACGGGCTCTCAAGACCCACTTCTTCACCAAACCCAGCCAAATCTCATCCTAAACCTCTGTTCCATGCTCTCTATGTACCCCATCTGTCTCACCCCTGTCTGTCTACCCCTCCCTTTTAGAATGCATGCTCTCACGAGCAGGGCCCTCTTCCCTCATGTGCTTACTCTTTTCTTACTTTAATAATCTTCAGCTGCACCAAATCCAGCAGTCTTCTGCCACCTGATACTTATTCCAGTGTCATCTGCTGATGTAGCTATGTTTATTTACCCTGTACTTGTCCTATATTGTCGTCAACTGTAAGTTGCTGTTTTCCTGTTTGATTATTTGTTTATGTACTCTGTAATTGGGCACTGCGGAACCCTTGTGGCGCCATATAAATAAAGGATAATAATAATAATAAATAATATAATATATAGCAGTACGGTACAGTAGGCCACTGCTCTACCTACCTCTGTGTCGTCAAGTATACTATCCATCCATACCTGTGGTGCATTTTAGAAAAAAACATGTCTCGGCAGAGCAATCTATAAATCCATCATATTTCAGACAGCAACAGTGGGTATTGTAATAGTCACCCAATCCATCACTTTTATAGGGTTACATGCACCCACATGCTACAGCCTGTCTCAATAATTTTACTGTCACGCTGTGTGTGTTTGTGTTTTTATTTGGGTATTTTTTGTTGTTGTAGAACTACAGGTACCAGCAAGCCCGTTATTTCCCCGCCTGCTGGTACTTGAGGTTCTCCAAGTACCAGCAAGCGGGGGAGGCTTGCTGGGCCTTGTAGTTCCACAACAAAAAAACAATATTCTTTTTTTACACACATGGCTATCAGCCCGGCACCCACCACCCAGGGGTGCTGGGGACAGCCTCGGGCTTCACCCCTGGCCCTTGGGTGCCTCGAGGGGAGGAACCTCTTGATTTAAGGGGTCCCCACTCCTCCAGGGAACCCCGGCCAGGGGTGACTAGTTGGAGGGGTAATGCCAGGGCCGCAGGGACCTACATAAAAGTGTCCCCCGGCTGTGGCATTATCTCTCTGGCTAGTGGAGCCCGGTGCTGGTTTTAAAAATATGGGGGACCCCTACATCTATTGTCCCACGTATTTTTGGAACCTGGACCGGTCTAAGAGCCCGGTGCTGGTTGTCTAAATACGGGGAACCCCTGTCCAATTTTTCCCCCAGTATTTAAATAACCAGGACCGGCTCAAAGAGCCCGAGGCTGGTTATACTAAGGAGGGGGGACCTCACGCATTTTTTTTAACCCATTCAGACCCTTCTCCTTTAAGTTAATGGAAGCCCTGGACAACAAAATTGCATTCATGTCCTCCTCCCTCACCCTTCCCAGTCCCAAACACTCATTTTTTTTTTCTTTAAAAATTTATAATATATAACGAGAACAATGAGCAGGCAGGCAGCGGGCATTGGCGGCATCGGACTGAGATAGAAATTAGTGGTGGAGGGCTGGGTCAGTTGATTGTGGGCGAGTTTGTAAGCCATTGGCGGTGGCAGCGGGTATCGGCTCAGAGGCAGTAGCGGGCATTGGCTAAGGGTCATCGGCAGGATTCGGCGGACATTATGGCTGTAGTGCCTCACTAGCCACTGACCTCACCGCACGCCACTGTGGGACAGATGTAACATGCAGAGAGATGTAGATTTGGGAGGGGGAATGTCCTAGCATAACTGTTAATTGCAGTGTAATACTGTAATTCAGCTGTGCAGCATTTGTGGCTAAATGTCAAAGAAGCCAGTATTTACCCTGCATGCAAAACAATAAATGTATTTGAACATACCTCCCAACTATCCCAATTTTTGCAGGACAGTCACTTTTTTGGGGAATGTCCAGCTAACCCAAACAACCCCCCCCCCCTTCCCATGGGAAATGGGTGGGGGGTGGAAGGCTCCCTGTAGCTTGTTGCTCTGCAAATATGCACATTGTGGGTAATTCAGACCTGATCGCTAGGGTGTGTTTTTTGCATCCCTGTAATCAGGTAGTTGTCGCCTACAGCGGAAGGGAAAATTTGCTGTGCAGGTGTGTGATCACATGTGCACAAGAGCTGCACAGCTCAGCACTTACTCAGCCATTGAGGTGACGTCACAAATCCTCCCACAAAACGCCGGGTCCCTCCAGTGTTTTTCCGGACACTCCCTAGAAACATTCAGTTGCCACCCACACAAACACCCTCTTCTTGTCAATCTTCTTGTGATCTCCGGACCATCGCACTTACGCATTGTGGCGCATACGCATGTGCAGTGCAAACCAGATTGCCCGCTGGGTGAAAATAAATTGAAGCGATCTGGTCTGAATAAGCCTCAATCTCTATTCACGGGAGACAGAGGGGCTGGGGCATGGCCAGCAGCTCACAGAGCACCTATAATGACAAAAATGGGAGACATGGCTCATGATCGCGATATACCTGCGAAGGTACGCCCTCTACTGATTGACAGGCAGAGGCATTCGCATTTTCTGCGGGGCACCCGGAGAAAATGTAGGCACACGCACAGGATGGACCCTGCGTATATGCCCCCATCCTCTTCATAGTTTTTGCGGTTGGAACGCGTATTACGATCCAAACTGAATTAGGCCCTATATGTCTTATATACACGAGCAGTGTGAAAACATCAATCGATGGGGGTAATTCCAAGTTGATCGCAGCAGGAATTTTGTTAGCAGTTGGGCAAAACCATGTGTACTGCAGGGGAGGCAGATATAACATGTGCAGAAAGAGTTAGATTTGGGTGAGTTATTTTGTTTCTGTGCAGGGTAAATACTGACTGCTTTATTTTTACACTGCAAATTAGATTGCAGATTGAACACACCACACCCAAATCTAACTCTCTCTGCACATGTTAAATCTGCCTTCCCTGCAGTGCAGATAGGTGGTCATTCCGAGTTGTTCGCTCGGTAATTTTCTTCGCATCGCAGCGATTTTCCGCTTAATGCGCATGCGCAATGTTCACACTGCGACTGCGCCAAGTAAATTTGCTATGCAGTTAGGAATATTACTCACGGTTTTTTCATCGTTCTGGTGATCGTAATGTGATTGACAGGAAGTGGGTGTTTCTGGGCGGAAACAGGCCGTTTTAGGGGCGTGTGGGAAAAAATGCTACCGTTTCTGGGAAAAACGCGGGAGTGGCTGGAGAAACGGAGGAGTGTCTGGGCGAACGCTGGGTGTGTTTGTGACGTCAAACCAGGAACGACAAGCACTGAACTGATCGCACTGGCAGAGTAAGTCTCGAGCTTCTCAGAAACTGCACAGAGATGTCTTATCGCAATATTGCAAATCTTTCGTTCGCAATTTTAAGATGCTAAGATTCACTCCCAGTAGGCGGCAGCTTAGCGTGTGCAATGCTGCTAAAAGCAGCTTGCGAGCGAACAACTCGGAATGAGGGCCATGGGGGGTAATTCTGAGTTGATCGCAGCAGGATTTTTGTTAGCAGTTGGGCAAAACCATGTGCACTGCATTTACGAACAGATGATTTTTTATATAAATTTTAAAATGTTAGTAAATGTGTTTTTTTTTCAACCTGGAAGCCCAACATCGATTAAGATCGATCTTAAATAGACCCCTGGGTTTTAAGCATAACCATGGTTGAGTCCAATGGTTAATTCACATTGACCGAAGTTCTAATTAAGTCACCTGTGCTCAAGCATGATATCCTTAAAATCTGGATTGCAATGACAGCATTTTGGAACTATGCCTAAGGGTTTAATTTTTACATTTATCCACTGACAATAAATCTACCTACAATATCACTGTAACTTGTTATGATTACAGTATTTCACTAAATAATTTAATTTGCTGAACCTTCTGTAAAAAGAAATATTAAGCTGCTGTAATTCCCAGATGCAGCAAATTTGTTAGCTAGTGGGCAAAACCATGTGCACTGCAGGGTTGGGGGGGGCAGATATAACATTTGCAGAGAGATTTAGGTGGGTTATATTGTTTGTGTGCAGAGTAAATACTGGCTGTTTTGTTTTTACACTGCAATTTAGATTTCAGTTTGAACACACCGCACCAAAATCTAACTCTCTCTGCACATATTATACACCCCCCCCCCCCCCCTGCAGTGTACATGGTTTTAGCTAATAAATTTGCTGCTGTGATCAGATCTGAGTTAAGCCCTATGTATTTGGCACTGGCAAAGGGTTAGAGGCCTTGCTGTAGAGCTCACACCTTTCTTATCATGCATTGTAATATTTCCTATGTCCTGATGTTGTGCTCTCTGCTCCATCCAAGTAAACAGCAATGTAGCATGGCTATCAAAGAGCGTGAAGATTGCAGATTTCCTGGGATTAATGCTAAGGAATGCTATTCCAGAGGCTGCTGCTTTAATTCAAGTGTCACTGGGGTTAAATGGTGTTTTTACCTTAAAAACACAGGTAGAGTATATAGTACAGTGGTAAAGTGGGAGCATGTAGTGCTATTGATTACAGATTTGATGGAGCTTAAACATGGATAAGGTCCATGGCTCTAAGAGTTTATCTTGTGTATCCTTTATTCTTAGTCATGGTCAGATAAGATTAGAAAATACCATTTAAGTGGAAATTTCCTGTTAGCTGTTTTTCAGTTTGCTCAACTGTCTGATTAACTGGTCCTAAAAAAGGACCAAAGGAGCTAAATTGCCCTGTGATCTAGCTAAATTGCCCCAGTTAAAAAAAAAAAAAAAACTAAGCTGCTGTAATTCCTGGATGTTTCCTTACTGCATCAACAGGAAGTGACAAGAAACAATGTAATGTGGAACCGTACAGCAGAAGGGATTGCGGCTACCCCACAATAAGTGCAGCGGAATGTAAGAAGAGGAATTGTTGCTTTGACTGCAGCATTCCCGGGGTTAACTGGTGTTTCTTCAAGTCACAAGGTATGGAGCTGCTGTATAGTTACTCGCAAGTCAGTAGTTGTATGATGCTCACACCTGTTAAACTGGATACACACAGAATGCCCTACACAGGGGGTGAAATGAGCGCCCCCCCCACCCCCCGTACGCTCAGCACACATCACGCTGTGCTGAGCGGGGGCAGAGATGTGTGCTGAGCAGTTCGCTCAGCACACATCTCTCCCCAAAATCGGGCCGTGAATACGGACCTTTAAACTGGATCCACACTTAGATTGTCTGTCCATTTTTTTTTTCTAGTTGAAACAAAATTATGCTAATATGTGGCAGCAAATGACAATTGACCATTTGCTCACAAACACTGGAAAACATCCAAAAATGGTCATTTAGATAAATTGGTTAAATCCATTTCATTTAGCTAATTTATCCAAACTACCTTTATTGTATCTTTGTGGGTGAATGATGTGTGGGTCAGTGTTGAGGGTGGTGGAGGAGATGGGTAATAGGCACAGCAGGGTGTGGACAGTCAAATAGTGTGCTTAGAGGTTCAGAGTCATTGTATGAGACTCTGGCAACAGTGACTTGATGAGTCTGGTGTCCATAGGGTGGGACGCATTAACCTTTTTATGCTATTGAAATAGTTCTCCTCCTGACCGACGCAGTTCCTTGCTCCGAGGTTGGTGTATTGTCCTGTTGCAGCGCCTCTCCACTGTGGTCACAGTGAGCTGTGTGGTGTTGCTGGCGCATGCCAATCTCCCCCCAACCTCCCTCTTGCATTTCAGACCTACGTACGCATGATGGGATCTTGTATGATATGCGCGTGTGCTGTAGAGATGAAAGTGGGGGTGAGGAGGCAGATCGTGAGATGGGGAAACTTTGTGGACTGTTAGCGAAGGGGAGCACTGGGCAATCTGAGTTGCAAAGAGGGCAGCAGAAGAGGTTATTGCATGTGCACTGGTGACAGGTCCATCCTTGGTGGCCAGCCTCAGTGGTAAAGGGGTACATGAGCTAGTGTCCCTTGGCCAGCCATGTACCATGGCCACCTCCCTACCTCCTATATATTCTCCCTGATCTGTCACTTTGTTACGGTCTGCTGCTGGCACTGGTGTATCGTCCTGCAGATGCCGTCTCCGCCCATTGCTGTGACTTCCCCCAGAGTTAGCCACACAGAGTGACAGATCTGGGAAAATATATAGGAGATCATTACTTTCACTTGCAGCCTACCTTATTTTTTGCAGCCTAGCATGCTCCTGACCCCTTCTCTCACTAATACTTATACAACATTCATGAACTCATCTTAAGGTTTCTTTATTATTCAGTCACACTGTCTTGGATCCAAACCATTTCCTGTGGCATTGCAGTCAAACAATTGAGCTATTTACCCTTGCATAGAAAGGTATAATCTAAGCTAGAGAATTCTATTTGGAGCTCACCTTGTACTTTGTGAAGAAATAATCAGCTTTGTGGCTGAGCAGATATATGGAGTGTGTGGCTGCACACTGCATTGATCTGCTGAGTTGCAATGCTAATAATTTTTTTTTTGCAAAGTACCAATAGCTTCATTGTGAAGGTGGAAAGAAGGGTGTTACGGCATGGAATGTACAAACTGCGAGACCCTGCTGGTAGCGCCTTTGTCTATTTAGTAGGAAGGGCACGTAACAGCCGGGGGGCAATGGAGGAAGCCCCTTTAGGGCTGGAGCCCGGCGGCAACTGACTCCGTTGTCTCTGGCAGTTCCGCCCCTGGACTAGAGGAATGGTCAAGAACATGGCAACATTTAATGCCAAAAAATGCAAAATCATACACGTCTCAAAAATGCAAAGGCTAACTATAATATTAAGGGCATTATAATGGCAAGAGGAAAGCTATCTAAGTATTACTATTTCAGGTGAGCAATGTAACAAAGCAATAGGAAAGGCAAGTCAGATGCTTGTTTGCATAGGTTAAAGAACCAGTAGCAGAAAAAAGTAATACAGGTTGAGTATCCCATATCCAAATATTCCGAAATACGGAATATTCCGAAATACGGACTTTTTTGAGTGAGACTGAGATAGTGAAACCTTTGTGTTTTGATGGCTCAGTGTACACAAACTTTGTTTAATACTCAAAGTTATTAAAAATATTGTATTAAATGAACTTCAGACTGTGTGTATAAGGTGTATATGAAACATAAATGAATTCTGTGAATGTACACACACTTTGTTTAATGCACAAAGTTATAAAAAATATTGGCTAAAATGACCTTCAGGCTGTGTGTATAAGGTGTATATGAAACATAAATGCCTTCTGTGCTTAGATTTAGGTCCCATCACCATAATATCTCGTTATGGTATGCAATTATTCCAAAATACAGAAAAATCCGATATCCAAAATTCCTCTGGTCCCAAGCATTTTGGATAAGGGATACTCAACCTGTAATGCCACTGTATAGGTCCTTGGTACAGCCACATTTAGAATCCTGTGTTCAGTTCCAGAAGCCATATCTCCAGAAGGCTGTAAATACATTAGGGCAACTAAAATTGTGCATGGCCTACATCACAAAACTTACCTGGAAATACTAAAAAATGTTGATGTGTATAGTTTGGAGAAGGGAAGAGGGAACATACAGTAATAGAAACATTTAAATATATAGGGAGGAATGTAATAGGGTGTGAGAATCAGAAAGTGAGAGATTTTGTGTTTTTTCCTGTTGTTTTTTGTTTTGTTTGTTTGATTGTTTGTTTTTAAAGTGGCAATCCTTTACATGGCAAAACCAGGTTGATATTTGCCATGTAAAGGATTGCCACCGTGGGCATGTGTAGAAGGGGCACTGCTACTGTTGGCATTATGTGTGTAAGCTGCACTGATATGGTGGTTATGTGTATAAAGGGCACTGCGACTGTGGGTATTATTATTATTATTATTACATGCGGTGTAATGACAATAAGATAGTGCTACTGTGTGGCGTATTTGCTTAGATTTAGGTCCCATCACCATAATATCTCGTTATGGTATGCAATTATTCCAAAATACAGAAAAATCCGATATCCAAAATTCCTCTGGTCCCAAGCATTTTGGATAAGGGATACTCAACCTGTAATGCCACTGTATAGGTCCTTGGTACAGCCACATTTAGAATCCTGTGTTCAGTTCCAGAAGCCATATCTCCAGAAGGCTGTAAATACATTAGGGCAACTAAAATTGTGCATGGCCTACATCACAAAACTTACCTGGAAATACTAAAAAATGTTGATGTGTATAGTTTGGAGAAGGGAAGAGGGAACATACAGTAATAGAAACATTTAAATATATAGGGAGGAATGTAATAGGGTGTGAGAATCAGAAAGTGAGAGATTTTGTGTTTTTTCCTGTTGTTTTTTGTTTTGTTTGTTTGATTGTTTGTTTTCAAAGTGGCAATCCTTTACATGGCAAAACCAGGTTGATATTTGCCATGTAAAGGATTGCCACCGTGGGCATGTGTAGAAGGGGCACTGCTACTGTTGGCATTATGTGTGTAAGCTGCACTGATATGGTGGTTATGTGTATAAAGGGCACTGCGACTGTGGGTATTATTATTATTATTATTACATGCGGTGTAATGACAATAAGATAGTGCTACTGTGTGGCGTATTTTGATTTGGGGTGCTATTGTGTGGCCATGCCCCTTCCTTGTGATACCACACCTTCTTTTTTTAAGGAGCGCACTGTCCCTTTATTAAGTATTGGAGAGAGGGCCCAAATTAATAGTTTGCAGGGAGGCGCCAAACACCCTAGCACTGGCCCTTTGGTAGGGGACAGGATTTGCTTCTGCTTGTGCACATATGTTATGATTGCCATCCAACAGCACTGGTTTTGCCTATAACACTAACTATAAATATTTTGAATTGGTCCTGGACCACCAATCCAAGGCACCCCTGCAAGTGTCCTGAGGCACCCCAGGGTGCAGTTTGAGAACCACTGGTCTAGTGAGTACCCAGGATAATTATTGTAGCTGGTCTGCGGGTAACAGCTCTCAGATCCACTTCTAGAAAAAATGCAGCAATGTAATTTGAGTGACAAACTGCAGAGATGAACCCTTTCTGTGACTGCTGCACAGGGATCACACAAACTCTATTCATAGGGCTGACTTCACTTAGATGAGATGTTCTCACCCCGCAAAGAAGTGCGAGTATATACCGCACTTACGGTACCATTGGATTTACAGATATTTTCTTGCAATACACTATGGGGGTCATTCTGAGTTGATAGCTCGCTAGCAGTTTTTAGCAGCCATGCAAACGCATTGTCGCTGCCCACTGGAGAGTGTATATTCACTTTGGAGAAGTGCGAACACTTGAGCAGCAGAGCGCCTGCAAAATCGTTTCAAAATAAGACCAGCACTGTAGTTACACTTCGTGTGCGTTGATTCTAACAACCGAGGGACGGCTTTTGATGTCACACACCCATCCAGCGAATGCCCAGCCACGTCTGCATTTCTTCTGCCACGCCTGCATTTTTCCAAGCACTTCCTGAAAACGGTCAGTTGACACCCAGAAACGCCCTCTTTCTGTCAATCTCCTTGTGGCCTGTTCTGTGATTGGAATAATCGCTAGAACTAGTGCAAAACCACAATGGACTTTGTACCCGTACGATGCGCATGCATCTGTGCATTACGGAGCATGCGCATGCACAGATTAGCCATTTTTTTTCAACTGATTGCTACGCAGCGAACAACGGCAGCAAGCGATCAACTCGGAATGACCCCCTATATACATAGAAACATGGATTTTTACTGCAGGAATTATGGTTAGTTTAGGGGTATCGGTTAGGGTCATTAGAGGTGTAGCTAGGGGTCCAAGCGCCCCTGGCAAAGTAAGGGACTGGCGCCCCCCCTTTCGATAAAGCATTGCAGTCCATTGGCGGTTACCATGTTGGAGCCACAGCAACTGACCCCCTCCCCCACACGCTGCCCTACATCATCGGCTGGGATTCACTGTTGGTGTGAAGCCACTGGGAACATTCTGGTAGCATTAGCAGCAATCTGTGTCATAGATAGGGAAGGCAGAAGGTTAACTAGCTAATAGCAGTCTGTTGGCAGCAGAGGCTGGGCGGGGGGCTGAGAATGAGCCAACGCTGATCAGTGTCCAGTCTGCTCAGACAAAAATATTTTGTGATCAGGGCTGGTTCTAGACCAAAGGGGCCAATGGCAAAAATTTCCTTTGGCACCCCCCCCCCCCCCACACACACACACACACACACACACACACACACACACACCAAAAAAGAACATATCCCAGTTTAACATAACGCTATGTGGTGCAAGGTGTGGAGCTGGTCACTTGTATCAGACCTCTGACATTTGCCTTTTCACCCATATTGCATACTTTTTCTTGCAGGTTGTGTCTTAATTCAAGAAGTGTTCTAAGTACTTCAGCTTAGTATCTTTACTGACCCCTCTTTACCCCACACTACATAACTGACCCCTCTATACCCTACACTACATCACTGACCTTTCTATAACCATCACTGCATTACTGACCCCTCTATACAGTACACTGACCTCTATATACCTGCTAGTACATCCCTGATGCCTATATTCCCTAAGCTAAATCCCTGACGCCTCTATTCCCTACGCTACATCCCTGACGCCTCTATTCCCTATGCTACATCCCTGACGCCTCTATACCCTACGCTACATCCCTGATGCCTCTATTCCCTACGCTACATTCCTAATGCCTCTATAACCTACGCTACATCCCTGACGCCTCTATACCCTACGCTACATCCCTGACGCCTCTATACAGTACAATGCATTACTGATCCCTCTAGACCATACATCCTCATTACATCAGAGAGATAGTGAAACACAGGAAAAAATAAGGATAAAGTGGACTACAGAAACTGATGCTCTAAACAAAGGAGAGAGAGAGAAAAGCACAAGGGAAAGTGGGCAATCGGAACACCATAGAGAGAGGAGAGATAGAAATGCCTGAAAAAGTAAAGGGGGTTGGGTATGGCATCCGGCGCTGGGTTATATAGCGCTGGGGGGTGTGCTGGCATACTCTCTCTCTGTCTCTCCAAAGGGCCTTGTGGGGAAACTGTCTTCAGAAAAAGCATTCCCTGTGTGTGTAGTGTGTCGGTACACGTGTGTCGACATGTCTGAGGAAGAAGGCTATATTAGAGAGGAGCGGGAGCAAATGAATGTGGTGTCTCCGCCGACAGCTGATTGGATGGATATGTGGAATGTTTTAAATGCTAGTGTAAACTCATTGCACAAAAGATTAGACAAGGCAGAAGCTTTGGGACAGTCAGGGTTTCAACCCATGCCTGATCCTATGTTGCAGGGACTGTCAGGGTCTCATAAGCGCCCACTATCCCAGATTGTTGACACAGATACCGACACGGATTCTGACTCCAGTGTCGATTACGATGATGCAAAGTTACAGCCAAAATTGGCAAAATCCATTCGATTTATGATTATGGCAATAAAAGATGTTTTGCACATCACAGAGGAACCCCCTGTCGCTGACAAGAGGGTACATATGTACAAGGGAAAGAAGCCTGAGGTAACCTTTCCCCCCTCACACGAGCTGAACGAGTTATGTGAAAAAGCTTGGGAATCTCCAGATAAAAGACTGCAGATTTCCAAAAGGATTCTTATGGCGTATCCTTTCCCATCAACGGATAGGTTACGATGGGAATCCTCCCCTAGGGTGGACAAAGCATTAACACGCTTATCCAAGAAGGTAGCCCTCCCGTCCCAGGATACTGGACTAACCCCCCCCCCCCTCCTAGTGCCTTCCCTAACACCCGCTCCCCCGGTCCTAACCCTCCCTCCAATACTCGCCTTCGGGATGTTGGCTGTCTGTGTGCCGGCACCAGTCTCCCAAGTGGTGTCAGGATTCCAACATCGGTCAAATGACCGCCGGTATACCGTCTGCCGGGATGGTAAATGTATCCTGAGGACAGGTAGTGAGTGTGGAGGGATAGGTGGTTCAGTAAAATGTAACAGCTCAAACTGCGATCATTCACTGATAAATTGATTTATAGCTCTCCCTTTTTAACCATTGCAGTCATAAAAGCAATGTTTTTTAAACTTTTAAATAAAGCTTGTTAGCATCCCCAGCACACTGTATATGCTGGGAGATGTAGTTCTCAATATGAAAACATTTAATTACTGTATGAACTCTAATTCCCCAACTGAAACCTCTCACAAACACACACTCCTAAATCTAGTACACACACACACACACATTTCCCCAGTACTGACAACTCTCATCACTTCCACACACTGACAACTCCCTCCTGCTCCTCTCCCCACTGACACTGACAGCTCCCTCACAGTCACACACATCCTCCACCCCCCCCCCCCCCCCACACACACACACTGATAGCACACATGCACAAATCCCCCCCTCCTCGACACTAACTGTCACGGACTGCTTGGGCAGCAGGGGGCAGGCTCTGACTTGAAGTGCTGAAATTCAACAGCTCTCTCGAACTTGCAAGGCATGGCTGTGCAGCTGTCTCCAGCCATCTCCTTGCCCACTGTGTAATTTGTGGCGTTCTCTGATGTTCCCCGCTCTGCCTCTACAACCGGCACATAATGTACAGCAGTGGTGACTCCTGAGTATGGGCCTGGAGAACTCCGCCTACCGGGGGGTAGGGATTAATAATTTCAAAGGGGCAGAGCTAGGAGTGAAGCAGTGGACAGCAGTTGAGGGGCGTTTCAAACTGTAACAGGGTTGGGACAATTTCAGTATCCTTCCCTCACCGTCTAATTGGTCAGTCCCACGCTGATTGCCATAGCGCCCTTTCGAGACTGCAGAACTCTATCCCTTAGCCACGGTTGGCACAGCTGGATGGTGCCCCTGGCAAGTGCCATCCTGGCCAAGGGGTAGATACGCCCCTGAGGGTCAGGGCCAGAAACAGAAATCTCGGGGCCCAGTACACTGATATCTCTGGGGCCCCCTCAACCCCCCCTTAACTTGGCAGAGGGATCTTTAAAAAAAAATGGAGCCTTTGACACGGACCGTCAGTGAGGCCGGCAGGTGGTTTTCATACTGGGCTATCCAGCTCTTCGGTGGCGGTGGCAGGGACATTCAGAAAAGGGCCAGCACAGCAACATGCATAATAATGGCAATACAGTATGGACCACAGGGACTGGACAAAGTGATGGGGTAAAAGGAGGGGGGAGGGTTTAGTTGGCCTGTTAATTGTTTTCCTGCTTAAATTGAGCAGTTGGTGGATACACTTTAAAAAGCAATATTGGCACT
>NW_026969948.1:0-18603 GCF_028390025.1 Pseudophryne corroboree
ACCCTAACCCTAACCCTAACCCTAACCCTAACCCTAACCCTAACCCTAACCCTAACCCTAACCCTAACCCTAACCCTAACCCTAACCCTAACCCTAACCCTAACCCTAACCCTAACCCTAACCCTAACCCTAACCCTAACCCTAACCCTAACCCTAACCCTAACCCTAACCCTAACCCTAACCCTAACCCTAACCCTAACCCTAACCCTAACCCTAACCCTAACCCTAACCCTAACCCTAACCCTAACCCTAACCCTAACCCTAACCCTAACCCTAACCCTAACCCTAACCCTAACCCTAACCCTAACCCTAACCCTAACCCTAACCCTAACCCTAACCCTAACCCTAACCCTAACCCTAACCCTAACCCTAACCCTAACCCTAACCCTAACCCTAACCCTAACCCTAACCCTAACCCTAACCCTAACCCTAACCCTAACCCTAACCCTAACCCTAACCCTAACCCTAACCCTAACCCTAACCCTAACCCTAACCCTAACCCTAACCCTAACCCTAACCCTAACCCTAACCCTAACCCTAACCCTAACCCTAACCCTAACCCTAACCCTAACCCTAACCCTAACCCTAACCCTAACCCTAACCCTAACCCTAACCCTAACCCTAACCCTAACCCTAACCCTAACCCTAACCCTAACCCTAACCCTAACCCTAACCCTAACCCTAACCCTAACCCTAACCCTAACCCTAACCCTAACCCTAACCCTAACCCTAACCCTAACCCTAACCCTAACCCTAACCCTAACCCTAACCCTAACCCTAACCCTAACCCTAACCCTAACCCTAACCCTAACCCTAACCCTAACCCTAACCCTAACCCTAACCCTAACCCTAACCCTAACCCTAACCCTAACCCTAACCCTAACCCTAACCCTAACCCTAACCCTAACCCTAACCCTAACCCTAACCCTAACCCTAACCCTAACCCTAACCCTAACCCTAACCCTAACCTCCTAACCCTAACCCTAACCCTAACCCTAACCCTAACCCTAACCCTAACCCTAACCCTAACCCTAACCCTAACCCTAACCCTAACCCTAACCCTAACCCTAACCCTAACCCTAACCCTAACCCTAACCCTAACCCTAACCCTAACCCTAACCCTAACCCTAACCCTAACCCTAACCCTAACCCTAACCCTAACCCTAACCCTAACCCTAACCCTAACCCTAACCCTAACCCTAACCCTAACCCTAACCCTAACCCTAACCCTAACCCTAACCCTAACCCTAACCCTAACCCTAACCCTAACCCTAACCCTAACCCTAACCCTAACCCTAACCCTAACCCTAACCCTAACCCTAACCCTAACCCTAACCCTAACCCTAACCCTAACCCTAACCCTAACCCTAACCCTAACCCTAACCCTAACCCTAACCCTAACCCTAACCCTAACCCTAACCCTAACCCTAACCCTAACCCTAACCCTAACCCTAACCCTAACCCTAACCCTAACCCTAACCCTAACCCTAACCCTAACCCTAACCCTAACCCTAACCCTAACCCTAACCCTAACCCTAACCCTAACCCTAACCCTAACCCTAACCCTAACCCTAACCCTAACCCTAACCCTAACCCTAACCCTAACCCTAACCCTAACCCTAACCCTAACCCTAACCCTAACCCTAACCCTAACCCTAACCCTAACCCTAACCCTAACCCTAACCCTAACCCTAACCCTAACCCTAACCCTAACCCTAACCCTAACCCTAACCCTAACCCTAACCCTAACCCTAACCCTAACCCTAACCCTAACCCTAACCCTAACCCTAACCCTAACCCTAACCCTAACCCTAACCCTAACCCTAACCCTAACCCTAACCCTAACCCTAACCCTAACCCTAACCCTAACCCTAACCCTAACCCTAACCCTAACCCTAACCCTAACCCTAACCCTAACCCTAACCCTAACCCTAACCCTAACCCTAACCCTAACCCTAACCCTAACCCTAACCCTAACCCTAACCCTAACCCTAACCCTAACCCTAACCCTAACCCTAACCCTAACCCTAACCCTAACCCTAACCCTAACCCTAACCCTAACCCTAACCCTAACCCTAACCCTAACCCTAACCCTAACCCTAACCCTAACCCTAACCCTAACCCTAACCCTAACCCTAACCCTAACCCTAACCCTAACCCTAACCCTAACCCTAACCCTAACCCTAACCCTAACCCTAACCCTAACCCTAACCCTAACCCTAACCCTAACCCTAACCCTAACCCTAACCCTAACCCTAACCCTAACCCTAACCCTAACCCTAACCCTAACCCTAACCCTAACCCTAACCCTAACCCTAACCCTAACCCTAACCCTAACCCTAACCCTAACCCTAACCCTAACCCTAACCCTAACCCTAACCCTAACCCTAACCCTAACCCTAACCCTAACCCTAACCCTAACCCTAACCCTAACCCTAACCCTAACCCTAACCCTAACCCTAACCCTAACCCTAACCCTAACCCTAACCCTAACCCTAACCCTAACCCTAACCCTAACCCTAACCCTAACCCTAACCCTAACCCTAACCCTAACCCTAACCCTAACCCTAACCCTAACCCTAACCCTAACCCTAACCCTAACCCTAACCCTAACCCTAACCCTAACCCTAACCCTAACCCTAACCCTAACCCTAACCCTAACCCTAACCCTAACCCTAACCCTAACCCTAACCCTAACCCTAACCCTAACCCTAACCCTAACCCTAACCCTAACCCTAACCCTAACCCTAACCCTAACCCTAACCCTAACCCTAACCCTAACCCTAACCCTAACCCTAACCCTAACCCTAACCCTAACCCTAACCCTAACCCTAACCCTAACCCTAACCCTAACCCTAACCCTAACCCTAACCCTAACCCTAACCCTAACCCTAACCCTAACCCTAACCCTAACCCTAACCCTAACCCTAACCCTAACCCTAACCCTAACCCTAACCCTAACCCTAACCCTAACCCTAACCCTAACCCTAACCCTAACCCTAACCCTAACCCTAACCCTAACCCTAACCCTAACCCTAACCCTAACCCTAACCCTAACCCTAACCCTAACCCTAACCCTAACCCTAACCCTAACCCTAACCCTAACCCTAACCCTAACCCTAACCCTAACCCTAACCCTAACCCTAACCCTAACCCTAACCCTAACCCTAACCCTAACCCTAACCCTAACCCTAACCCTAACCCTAACCCTAACCCTAACCCTAACCCTAACCCTAACCCTAACCCTAACCCTAACCCTAACCCTAACCCTAACCCTAACCCTAACCCTAACCCTAACCCTAACCCTAACCCTAACCCTAACCCTAACCCTAACCCTAACCCTAACCCTAACCCTAACCCTAACCCTAACCCTAACCCTAACCCTAACCCTAACCCTAACCCTAACCCTAACCCTAACCCTAACCCTAACCCTAACCCTAACCCTAACCCTAACCCTAACCCTAACCCTAACCCTAACCCTAACCCTAACCCTAACCCTAACCCTAACCCTAACCCTAACCCTAACCCTAACCCTAACCCTAACCCTAACCCTAACCCTAACCCTAACCCTAACCCTAACCCTAACCCTAACCCTAACCCTAACCCTAACCCTAACCCTAACCCTAACCCTAACCCTAACCCTAACCCTAACCCTAACCCTAACCCTAACCCTAACCCTAACCCTAACCCTAACCCTAACCCTAACCCTAACCCTAACCCTAACCCTAACCCTAACCCTAACCCTAACCCTAACCCTAACCCTAACCCTAACCCTAACCCTAACCCTAACCCTAACCCTAACCCTAACCCTAACCCTAACCCTAACCCTAACCCTAACCCTAACCCTAACCCTAACCCTAACCCTAACCCTAACCCTAACCCTAACCCTAACCCTAACCCTAACCCTAACCCTAACCCTAACCCTAACCCTAACCCTAACCCTAACCCTAACCCTAACCCTAACCCTAACCCTAACCCTAACCCTAACCCTAACCCTAACCCTAACCCTAACCCTAACCCTAACCCTAACCCTAACCCTAACCCTAACCCTAACCCTAACCCTAACCCTAACCCTAACCCTAACCCTAACCCTAACCCTAACCCTAACCCTAACCCTAACCCTAACCCTAACCCTAACCCTAACCCTAACCCTAACCCTAACCCTAACCCTAACCCTAACCCTAACCCTAACCCTAACCCTAACCCTAACCCTAACCCTAACCCTAACCCTAACCCTAACCCTAACCCTAACCCTAACCCTAACCCTAACCCTAACCCTAACCCTAACCCTAACCCTAACCCTAACCCTAACCCTAACCCTAACCCTAACCCTAACCCTAACCCTAACCCTAACCCTAACCCTAACCCTAACCCTAACCCTAACCCTAACCCTAACCCTAACCCTAACCCTAACCCTAACCCTAACCCTAACCCTAACCCTAACCCTAACCCTAACCCTAACCCTAACCCTAACCCTAACCCTAACCCTAACCCTAACCCTAACCCTAACCCTAACCCTAACCCTAACCCTAACCCTAACCCTAACCCTAACCCTAACCCTAACCCTAACCCTAACCCTAACCCTAACCCTAACCCTAACCCTAACCCTAACCCTAACCCTAACCCTAACCCTAACCCTAACCCTAACCCTAACCCTAACCCTAACCCTAACCCTAACCCTAACCCTAACCCTAACCCTAACCCTAACCCTAACCCTAACCCTAACCCTAACCCTAACCCTAACCCTAACCCTAACCCTAACCCTAACCCTAACCCTAACCCTAACCCTAACCCTAACCCTAACCCTAACCCTAACCCTAACCCTAACCCTAACCCTAACCCTAACCCTAACCCTAACCCTAACCCTAACCCTAACCCTAACCCTAACCCTAACCCTAACCCTAACCCTAACCCTAACCCTAACCCTAACCCTAACCCTAACCCTAACCCTAACCCTAACCCTAACCCTAACCCTAACCCTAACCCTAACCCTAACCCTAACCCTAACCCTAACCCTAACCCTAACCCTAACCCTAACCCTAACCCTAACCCTAACCCTAACCCTAACCCTAACCCTAACCCTAACCCTAACCCTAACCCTAACCCTAACCCTAACCCTAACCCTAACCCTAACCCTAACCCTAACCCTAACCCTAACCCTAACCCTAACCCTAACCCTAACCCTAACCCTAACCCTAACCCTAACCCTAACCCTAACCCTAACCCTAACCCTAACCCTAACCCTAACCCTAACCCTAACCCTAACCCTAACCCTAACCCTAACCCTAACCCTAACCCTAACCCTAACCCTAACCCTAACCCTAACCCTAACCCTAACCCTAACCCTAACCCTAACCCTAACCCTAACCCTAACCCTAACCCTAACCCTAACCCTAACCCTAACCCTAACCCTAACCCTAACCCTAACCCTAACCCTAACCCTAACCCTAACCCTAACCCTAACCCTAACCCTAACCCTAACCCTAACCCTAACCCTAACCCTAACCCTAACCCTAACCCTAACCCTAACCCTAACCCTAACCCTAACCCTAACCCTAACCCTAACCCTAACCCTAACCCTAACCCTAACCCTAACCCTAACCCTAACCCTAACCCTAACCCTAACCCTAACCCTAACCCTAACCCTAACCCTAACCCTAACCCTAACCCTAACCCTAACCCTAACCCTAACCCTAACCCTAACCCTAACCCTAACCCTAACCCTAACCCTAACCCTAACCCTAACCCTAACCCTAACCCTAACCCTAACCCTAACCCTAACCCTAACCCTAACCCTAACCCTAACCCTAACCCTAACCCTAACCCTAACCCTAACCCTAACCCTAACCCTAACCCTAACCCTAACCCTAACCCTAACCCTAACCCTAACCCTAACCCTAACCCTAACCCTAACCCTAACCCTAACCCTAACCCTAACCCTAACCCTAACCCTAACCCTAACCCTAACCCTAACCCTAACCCTAACCCTAACCCTAACCCTAACCCTAACCCTAACCCTAACCCTAACCCTAACCCTAACCCTAACCCTAACCCTAACCCTAACCCTAACCCTAACCCTAACCCTAACCCTAACCCTAACCCTAACCCTAACCCTAACCCTAACCCTAACCCTAACCCTAACCCTAACCCTAACCCTAACCCTAACCCTAACCCTAACCCTAACCCTAACCCTAACCCTAACCCTAACCCTAACCCTAACCCTAACCCTAACCCTAACCCTAACCCTAACCCTAACCCTAACCCTAACCCTAACCCTAACCCTAACCCTAACCCTAACCCTAACCCTAACCCTAACCCTAACCCTAACCCTAACCCTAACCCTAACCCTAACCCTAACCCTAACCCTAACCCTAACCCTAACCCTAACCCTAACCCTAACCCTAACCCTAACCCTAACCCTAACCCTAACCCTAACCCTAACCCTAACCCTAACCCTAACCCTAACCCTAACCCTAACCCTAACCCTAACCCTAACCCTAACCCTAACCCTAACCCTAACCCTAACCCTAACCCTAACCCTAACCCTAACCCTAACCCTAACCCTAACCCTAACCCTAACCCTAACCCTAACCCTAACCCTAACCCTAACCCTAACCCTAACCCTAACCCTAACCCTAACCCTAACCCTAACCCTAACCCTAACCCTAACCCTAACCCTAACCCTAACCCTAACCCTAACCCTAACCCTAACCCTAACCCTAACCCTAACCCTAACCCTAACCCTAACCCTAACCCTAACCCTAACCCTAACCCTAACCCTAACCCTAACCCTAACCCTAACCCTAACCCTAACCCTAACCCTAACCCTAACCCTAACCCTAACCCTAACCCTAACCCTAACCCTAACCCTAACCCTAACCCTAACCCTAACCCTAACCCTAACCCTAACCCTAACCCTAACCCTAACCCTAACCCTAACCCTAACCCTAACCCTAACCCTAACCCTAACCCTAACCCTAACCCTAACCCTAACCCTAACCCTAACCCTAACCCTAACCCTAACCCTAACCCTAACCCTAACCCTAACCCTAACCCTAACCCTAACCCTAACCCTAACCCTAACCCTAACCCTAACCCTAACCCTAACCCTAACCCTAACCCTAACCCTAACCCTAACCCTAACCCTAACCCTAACCCTAACCCTAACCCTAACCCTAACCCTAACCCTAACCCTAACCCTAACCCTAACCCTAACCCTAACCCTAACCCTAACCCTAACCCTAACCCTAACCCTAACCCTAACCCTAACCCTAACCCTAACCCTAACCCTAACCCTAACCCTAACCCTAACCCTAACCCTAACCCTAACCCTAACCCTAACCCTAACCCTAACCCTAACCCTAACCCTAACCCTAACCCTAACCCTAACCCTAACCCTAACCCTAACCCTAACCCTAACCCTAACCCTAACCCTAACCCTAACCCTAACCCTAACCCTAACCCTAACCCTAACCCTAACCCTAACCCTAACCCTAACCCTAACCCTAACCCTAACCCTAACCCTAACCCTAACCCTAACCCTAACCCTAACCCTAACCCTAACCCTAACCCTAACCCTAACCCTAACCCTAACCCTAACCCTAACCCTAACCCTAACCCTAACCCTAACCCTAACCCTAACCCTAACCCTAACCCTAACCCTAACCCTAACCCTAACCCTAACCCTAACCCTAACCCTAACCCTAACCCTAACCCTAACCCTAACCCTAACCCTAACCCTAACCCTAACCCTAACCCTAACCCTAACCCTAACCCTAACCCTAACCCTAACCCTAACCCTAACCCTAACCCTAACCCTAACCCTAACCCTAACCCTAACCCTAACCCTAACCCTAACCCTAACCCTAACCCTAACCCTAACCCTAACCCTAACCCTAACCCTAACCCTAACCCTAACCCTAACCCTAACCCTAACCCTAACCCTAACCCTAACCCTAACCCTAACCCTAACCCTAACCCTAACCCTAACCCTAACCCTAACCCTAACCCTAACCCTAACCCTAACCCTAACCCTAACCCTAACCCTAACCCTAACCCTAACCCTAACCCTAACCCTAACCCTAACCCTAACCCTAACCCTAACCCTAACCCTAACCCTAACCCTAACCCTAACCCTAACCCTAACCCTAACCCTAACCCTAACCCTAACCCTAACCCTAACCCTAACCCTAACCCTAACCCTAACCCTAACCCTAACCCTAACCCTAACCCTAACCCTAACCCTAACCCTAACCCTAACCCTAACCCTAACCCTAACCCTAACCCTAACCCTAACCCTAACCCTAACCCTAACCCTAACCCTAACCCTAACCCTAACCCTAACCCTAACCCTAACCCTAACCCTAACCCTAACCCTAACCCTAACCCTAACCCTAACCCTAACCCTAACCCTAACCCTAACCCTAACCCTAACCCTAACCCTAACCCTAACCCTAACCCTAACCCTAACCCTAACCCTAACCCTAACCCTAACCCTAACCCTAACCCTAACCCTAACCCTAACCCTAACCCTAACCCTAACCCTAACCCTAACCCTAACCCTAACCCTAACCCTAACCCTAACCCTAACCCTAACCCTAACCCTAACCCTAACCCTAACCCTAACCCTAACCCTAACCCTAACCCTAACCCTAACCCTAACCCTAACCCTAACCCTAACCCTAACCCTAACCCTAACCCTAACCCTAACCCTAACCCTAACCCTAACCCTAACCCTAACCCTAACCCTAACCCTAACCCTAACCCTAACCCTAACCCTAACCCTAACCCTAACCCTAACCCTAACCCTAACCCTAACCCTAACCCTAACCCTAACCCTAACCCTAACCCTAACCCTAACCCTAACCCTAACCCTAACCCTAACCCTAACCCTAACCCTAACCCTAACCCTAACCCTAACCCTAACCCTAACCCTAACCCTAACCCTAACCCTAACCCTAACCCTAACCCTAACCCTAACCCTAACCCTAACCCTAACCCTAACCCTAACCCTAACCCTAACCCTAACCCTAACCCTAACCCTAACCCTAACCCTAACCCTAACCCTAACCCTAACCCTAACCCTAACCCTAACCCTAACCCTAACCCTAACCCTAACCCTAACCCTAACCCTAACCCTAACCCTAACCCTAACCCTAACCCTAACCCTAACCCTAACCCTAACCCTAACCCTAACCCTAACCCTAACCCTAACCCTAACCCTAACCCTAACCCTAACCCTAACCCTAACCCTAACCCTAACCCTAACCCTAACCCTAACCCTAACCCTAACCCTAACCCTAACCCTAACCCTAACCCTAACCCTAACCCTAACCCTAACCCTAACCCTAACCCTAACCCTAACCCTAACCCTAACCCTAACCCTAACCCTAACCCTAACCCTAACCCTAACCCTAACCCTAACCCTAACCCTAACCCTAACCCTAACCCTAACCCTAACCCTAACCCTAACCCTAACCCTAACCCTAACCCTAACCCTAACCCTAACCCTAACCCTAACCCTAACCCTAACCCTAACCCTAACCCTAACCCTAACCCTAACCCTAACCCTAACCCTAACCCTAACCCTAACCCTAACCCTAACCCTAACCCTAACCCTAACCCTAACCCTAACCCTAACCCTAACCCTAACCCTAACCCTAACCCTAACCCTAACCCTAACCCTAACCCTAACCCTAACCCTAACCCTAACCCTAACCCTAACCCTAACCCTAACCCTAACCCTAACCCTAACCCTAACCCTAACCCTAACCCTAACCCTAACCCTAACCCTAACCCTAACCCTAACCCTAACCCTAACCCTAACCCTAACCCTAACCCTAACCCTAACCCTAACCCTAACCCTAACCCTAACCCTAACCCTAACCCTAACCCTAACCCTAACCCTAACCCTAACCCTAACCCTAACCCTAACCCTAACCCTAACCCTAACCCTAACCCTAACCCTAACCCTAACCCTAACCCTAACCCTAACCCTAACCCTAACCCTAACCCTAACCCTAACCCTAACCCTAACCCTAACCCTAACCCTAACCCTAACCCTAACCCTAACCCTAACCCTAACCCTAACCCTAACCCTAACCCTAACCCTAACCCTAACCCTAACCCTAACCCTAACCCTAACCCTAACCCTAACCCTAACCCTAACCCTAACCCTAACCCTAACCCTAACCCTAACCCTAACCCTAACCCTAACCCTAACCCTAACCCTAACCCTAACCCTAACCCTAACCCTAACCCTAACCCTAACCCTAACCCTAACCCTAACCCTAACCCTAACCCTAACCCTAACCCTAACCCTAACCCTAACCCTAACCCTAACCCTAACCCTAACCCTAACCCTAACCCTAACCCTAACCCTAACCCTAACCCTAACCCTAACCCTAACCCTAACCCTAACCCTAACCCTAACCCTAACCCTAACCCTAACCCTAACCCTAACCCTAACCCTAACCCTAACCCTAACCCTAACCCTAACCCTAACCCTAACCCTAACCCTAACCCTAACCCTAACCCTAACCCTAACCCTAACCCTAACCCTAACCCTAACCCTAACCCTAACCCTAACCCTAACCCTAACCCTAACCCTAACCCTAACCCTAACCCTAACCCTAACCCTAACCCTAACCCTAACCCTAACCCTAACCCTAACCCTAACCCTAACCCTAACCCTAACCCTAACCCTAACCCTAACCCTAACCCTAACCCTAACCCTAACCCTAACCCTAACCCTAACCCTAACCCTAACCCTAACCCTAACCCTAACCCTAACCCTAACCCTAACCCTAACCCTAACCCTAACCCTAACCCTAACCCTAACCCTAACCCTAACCCTAACCCTAACCCTAACCCTAACCCTAACCCTAACCCTAACCCTAACCCTAACCCTAACCCTAACCCTAACCCTAACCCTAACCCTAACCCTAACCCTAACCCTAACCCTAACCCTAACCCTAACCCTAACCCTAACCCTAACCCTAACCCTAACCCTAACCCTAACCCTAACCCTAACCCTAACCCTAACCCTAACCCTAACCCTAACCCTAACCCTAACCCTAACCCTAACCCTAACCCTAACCCTAACCCTAACCCTAACCCTAACCCTAACCCTAACCCTAACCCTAACCCTAACCCTAACCCTAACCCTAACCCTAACCCTAACCCTAACCCTAACCCTAACCCTAACCCTAACCCTAACCCTAACCCTAACCCTAACCCTAACCCTAACCCTAACCCTAACCCTAACCCTAACCCTAACCCTAACCCTAACCCTAACCCTAACCCTAACCCTAACCCTAACCCTAACCCTAACCCTAACCCTAACCCTAACCCTAACCCTAACCCTAACCCTAACCCTAACCCTAACCCTAACCCTAACCCTAACCCTAACCCTAACCCTAACCCTAACCCTAACCCTAACCCTAACCCTAACCCTAACCCTAACCCTAACCCTAACCCTAACCCTAACCCTAACCCTAACCCTAACCCTAACCCTAACCCTAACCCTAACCCTAACCCTAACCCTAACCCTAACCCTAACCCTAACCCTAACCCTAACCCTAACCCTAACCCTAACCCTAACCCTAACCCTAACCCTAACCCTAACCCTAACCCTAACCCTAACCCTAACCCTAACCCTAACCCTAACCCTAACCCTAACCCTAACCCTAACCCTAACCCTAACCCTAACCCTAACCCTAACCCTAACCCTAACCCTAACCCTAACCCTAACCCTAACCCTAACCCTAACCCTAACCCTAACCCTAACCCTAACCCTAACCCTAACCCTAACCCTAACCCTAACCCTAACCCTAACCCTAACCCTAACCCTAACCCTAACCCTAACCCTAACCCTAACCCTAACCCTAACCCTAACCCTAACCCTAACCCTAACCCTAACCCTAACCCTAACCCTAACCCTAACCCTAACCCTAACCCTAACCCTAACCCTAACCCTAACCCTAACCCTAACCCTAACCCTAACCCTAACCCTAACCCTAACCCTAACCCTAACCCTAACCCTAACCCTAACCCTAACCCTAACCCTAACCCTAACCCTAACCCTAACCCTAACCCTAACCCTAACCCTAACCCTAACCCTAACCCTAACCCTAACCCTAACCCTAACCCTAACCCTAACCCTAACCCTAACCCTAACCCTAACCCTAACCCTAACCCTAACCCTAACCCTAACCCTAACCCTAACCCTAACCCTAACCCTAACCCTAACCCTAACCCTAACCCTAACCCTAACCCTAACCCTAACCCTAACCCTAACCCTAACCCTAACCCTAACCCTAACCCTAACCCTAACCCTAACCCTAACCCTAACCCTAACCCTAACCCTAACCCTAACCCTAACCCTAACCCTAACCCTAACCCTAACCCTAACCCTAACCCTAACCCTAACCCTAACCCTAACCCTAACCCTAACCCTAACCCTAACCCTAACCCTAACCCTAACCCTAACCCTAACCCTAACCCTAACCCTAACCCTAACCCTAACCCTAACCCTAACCCTAACCCTAACCCTAACCCTAACCCTAACCCTAACCCTAACCCTAACCCTAACCCTAACCCTAACCCTAACCCTAACCCTAACCCTAACCCTAACCCTAACCCTAACCCTAACCCTAACCCTAACCCTAACCCTAACCCTAACCCTAACCCTAACCCTAACCCTAACCCTAACCCTAACCCTAACCCTAACCCTAACCCTAACCCTAACCCTAACCCTAACCCTAACCCTAACCCTAACCCTAACCCTAACCCTAACCCTAACCCTAACCCTAACCCTAACCCTAACCCTAACCCTAACCCTAACCCTAACCCTAACCCTAACCCTAACCCTAACCCTAACCCTAACCCTAACCCTAACCCTAACCCTAACCCTAACCCTAACCCTAACCCTAACCCTAACCCTAACCCTAACCCTAACCCTAACCCTAACCCTAACCCTAACCCTAACCCTAACCCTAACCCTAACCCTAACCCTAACCCTAACCCTAACCCTAACCCTAACCCTAACCCTAACCCTAACCCTAACCCTAACCCTAACCCTAACCCTAACCCTAACCCTAACCCTAACCCTAACCCTAACCCTAACCCTAACCCTAACCCTAACCCTAACCCTAACCCTAACCCTAACCCTAACCCTAACCCTAACCCTAACCCTAACCCTAACCCTAACCCTAACCCTAACCCTAACCCTAACCCTAACCCTAACCCTAACCCTAACCCTAACCCTAACCCTAACCCTAACCCTAACCCTAACCCTAACCCTAACCCTAACCCTAACCCTAACCCTAACCCTAACCCTAACCCTAACCCTAACCCTAACCCTAACCCTAACCCTAACCCTAACCCTAACCCTAACCCTAACCCTAACCCTAACCCTAACCCTAACCCTAACCCTAACCCTAACCCTAACCCTAACCCTAACCCTAACCCTAACCCTAACCCTAACCCTAACCCTAACCCTAACCCTAACCCTAACCCTAACCCTAACCCTAACCCTAACCCTAACCCTAACCCTAACCCTAACCCTAACCCTAACCCTAACCCTAACCCTAACCCTAACCCTAACCCTAACCCTAACCCTAACCCTAACCCTAACCCTAACCCTAACCCTAACCCTAACCCTAACCCTAACCCTAACCCTAACCCTAACCCTAACCCTAACCCTAACCCTAACCCTAACCCTAACCCTAACCCTAACCCTAACCCTAACCCTAACCCTAACCCTAACCCTAACCCTAACCCTAACCCTAACCCTAACCCTAACCCTAACCCTAACCCTAACCCTAACCCTAACCCTAACCCTAACCCTAACCCTAACCCTAACCCTAACCCTAACCCTAACCCTAACCCTAACCCTAACCCTAACCCTAACCCTAACCCTAACCCTAACCCTAACCCTAACCCTAACCCTAACCCTAACCCTAACCCTAACCCTAACCCTAACCCTAACCCTAACCCTAACCCTAACCCTAACCCTAACCCTAACCCTAACCCTAACCCTAACCCTAACCCTAACCCTAACCCTAACCCTAACCCTAACCCTAACCCTAACCCTAACCCTAACCCTAACCCTAACCCTAACCCTAACCCTAACCCTAACCCTAACCCTAACCCTAACCCTAACCCTAACCCTAACCCTAACCCTAACCCTAACCCTAACCCTAACCCTAACCCTAACCCTAACCCTAACCCTAACCCTAACCCTAACCCTAACCCTAACCCTAACCCTAACCCTAACCCTAACCCTAACCCTAACCCTAACCCTAACCCTAACCCTAACCCTAACCCTAACCCTAACCCTAACCCTAACCCTAACCCTAACCCTAACCCTAACCCTAACCCTAACCCTAACCCTAACCCTAACCCTAACCCTAACCCTAACCCTAACCCTAACCCTAACCCTAACCCTAACCCTAACCCTAACCCTAACCCTAACCCTAACCCTAACCCTAACCCTAACCCTAACCCTAACCCTAACCCTAACCCTAACCCTAACCCTAACCCTAACCCTAACCCTAACCCTAACCCTAACCCTAACCCTAACCCTAACCCTAACCCTAACCCTAACCCTAACCCTAACCCTAACCCTAACCCTAACCCTAACCCTAACCCTAACCCTAACCCTAACCCTAACCCTAACCCTAACCCTAACCCTAACCCTAACCCTAACCCTAACCCTAACCCTAACCCTAACCCTAACCCTAACCCTAACCCTAACCCTAACCCTAACCCTAACCCTAACCCTAACCCTAACCCTAACCCTAACCCTAACCCTAACCCTAACCCTAACCCTAACCCTAACCCTAACCCTAACCCTAACCCTAACCCTAACCCTAACCCTAACCCTAACCCTAACCCTAACCCTAACCCTAACCCTAACCCTAACCCTAACCCTAACCCTAACCCTAACCCTAACCCTAACCCTAACCCTAACCCTAACCCTAACCCTAACCCTAACCCTAACCCTAACCCTAACCCTAACCCTAACCCTAACCCTAACCCTAACCCTAACCCTAACCCTAACCCTAACCCTAACCCTAACCCTAACCCTAACCCTAACCCTAACCCTAACCCTAACCCTAACCCTAACCCTAACCCTAACCCTAACCCTAACCCTAACCCTAACCCTAACCCTAACCCTAACCCTAACCCTAACCCTAACCCTAACCCTAACCCTAACCCTAACCCTAACCCTAACCCTAACCCTAACCCTAACCCTAACCCTAACCCTAACCCTAACCCTAACCCTAACCCTAACCCTAACCCTAACCCTAACCCTAACCCTAACCCTAACCCTAACCCTAACCCTAACCCTAACCCTAACCCTAACCCTAACCCTAACCCTAACCCTAACCCTAACCCTAACCCTAACCCTAACCCTAACCCTAACCCTAACCCTAACCCTAACCCTAACCCTAACCCTAACCCTAACCCTAACCCTAACCCTAACCCTAACCCTAACCCTAACCCTAACCCTAACCCTAACCCTAACCCTAACCCTAACCCTAACCCTAACCCTAACCCTAACCCTAACCCTAACCCTAACCCTAACCCTAACCCTAACCCTAACCCTAACCCTAACCCTAACCCTAACCCTAACCCTAACCCTAACCCTAACCCTAACCCTAACCCTAACCCTAACCCTAACCCTAACCCTAACCCTAACCCTAACCCTAACCCTAACCCTAACCCTAACCCTAACCCTAACCCTAACCCTAACCCTAACCCTAACCCTAACCCTAACCCTAACCCTAACCCTAACCCTAACCCTAACCCTAACCCTAACCCTAACCCTAACCCTAACCCTAACCCTAACCCTAACCCTAACCCTAACCCTAACCCTAACCCTAACCCTAACCCTAACCCTAACCCTAACCCTAACCCTAACCCTAACCCTAACCCTAACCCTAACCCTAACCCTAACCCTAACCCTAACCCTAACCCTAACCCTAACCCTAACCCTAACCCTAACCCTAACCCTAACCCTAACCCTAACCCTAACCCTAACCCTAACCCTAACCCTAACCCTAACCCTAACCCTAACCCTAACCCTAACCCTAACCCTAACCCTAACCCTAACCCTAACCCTAACCCTAACCCTAACCCTAACCCTAACCCTAACCCTAACCCTAACCCTAACCCTAACCCTAACCCTAACCCTAACCCTAACCCTAACCCTAACCCTAACCCTAACCCTAACCCTAACCCTAACCCTAACCCTAACCCTAACCCTAACCCTAACCCTAACCCTAACCCTAACCCTAACCCTAACCCTAACCCTAACCCTAACCCTAACCCTAACCCTAACCCTAACCCTAACCCTAACCCTAACCCTAACCCTAACCCTAACCCTAACCCTAACCCTAACCCTAACCCTAACCCTAACCCTAACCCTAACCCTAACCCTAACCCTAACCCTAACCCTAACCCTAACCCTAACCCTAACCCTAACCCTAACCCTAACCCTAACCCTAACCCTAACCCTAACCCTAACCCTAACCCTAACCCTAACCCTAACCCTAACCCTAACCCTAACCCTAACCCTAACCCTAACCCTAACCCTAACCCTAACCCTAACCCTAACCCTAACCCTAACCCTAACCCTAACCCTAACCCTAACCCTAACCCTAACCCTAACCCTAACCCTAACCCTAACCCTAACCCTAACCCTAACCCTAACCCTAACCCTAACCCTAACCCTAACCCTAACCCTAACCCTAACCCTAACCCTAACCCTAACCCTAACCCTAACCCTAACCCTAACCCTAACCCTAACCCTAACCCTAACCCTAACCCTAACCCTAACCCTAACCCTAACCCTAACCCTAACCCTAACCCTAACCCTAACCCTAACCCTAACCCTAACCCTAACCCTAACCCTAACCCTAACCCTAACCCTAACCCTAACCCTAACCCTAACCCTAACCCTAACCCTAACCCTAACCCTAACCCTAACCCTAACCCTAACCCTAACCCTAACCCTAACCCTAACCCTAACCCTAACCCTAACCCTAACCCTAACCCTAACCCTAACCCTAACCCTAACCCTAACCCTAACCCTAACCCTAACCCTAACCCTAACCCTAACCCTAACCCTAACCCTAACCCTAACCCTAACCCTAACCCTAACCCTAACCCTAACCCTAACCCTAACCCTAACCCTAACCCTAACCCTAACCCTAACCCTAACCCTAACCCTAACCCTAACCCTAACCCTAACCCTAACCCTAACCCTAACCCTAACCCTAACCCTAACCCTAACCCTAACCCTAACCCTAACCCTAACCCTAACCCTAACCCTAACCCTAACCCTAACCCTAACCCTAACCCTAACCCTAACCCTAACCCTAACCCTAACCCTAACCCTAACCCTAACCCTAACCCTAACCCTAACCCTAACCCTAACCCTAACCCTAACCCTAACCCTAACCCTAACCCTAACCCTAACCCTAACCCTAACCCTAACCCTAACCCTAACCCTAACCCTAACCCTAACCCTAACCCTAACCCTAACCCTAACCCTAACCCTAACCCTAACCCTAACCCTAACCCTAACCCTAACCCTAACCCTAACCCTAACCCTAACCCTAACCCTAACCCTAACCCTAACCCTAACCCTAACCCTAACCCTAACCCTAACCCTAACCCTAACCCTAACCCTAACCCTAACCCTAACCCTAACCCTAACCCTAACCCTAACCCTAACCCTAACCCTAACCCTAACCCTAACCCTAACCCTAACCCTAACCCTAACCCTAACCCTAACCCTAACCCTAACCCTAACCCTAACCCTAACCCTAACCCTAACCCTAACCCTAACCCTAACCCTAACCCTAACCCTAACCCTAACCCTAACCCTAACCCTAACCCTAACCCTAACCCTAACCCTAACCCTAACCCTAACCCTAACCCTAACCCTAACCCTAACCCTAACCCTAACCCTAACCCTAACCCTAACCCTAACCCTAACCCTAACCCTAACCCTAACCCTAACCCTAACCCTAACCCTAACCCTAACCCTAACCCTAACCCTAACCCTAACCCTAACCCTAACCCTAACCCTAACCCTAACCCTAACCCTAACCCTAACCCTAACCCTAACCCTAACCCTAACCCTAACCCTAACCCTAACCCTAACCCTAACCCTAACCCTAACCCTAACCCTAACCCTAACCCTAACCCTAACCCTAACCCTAACCCTAACCCTAACCCTAACCCTAACCCTAACCCTAACCCTAACCCTAACCCTAACCCTAACCCTAACCCTAACCCTAACCCTAACCCTAACCCTAACCCTAACCCTAACCCTAACCCTAACCCTAACCCTAACCCTAACCCTAACCCTAACCCTAACCCTAACCCTAACCCTAACCCTAACCCTAACCCTAACCCTAACCCTAACCCTAACCCTAACCCTAACCCTAACCCTAACCCTAACCCTAACCCTAACCCTAACCCTAACCCTAACCCTAACCCTAACCCTAACCCTAACCCTAACCCTAACCCTAACCCTAACCCTAACCCTAACCCTAACCCTAACCCTAACCCTAACCCTAACCCTAA
>NW_026969949.1:0-18589 GCF_028390025.1 Pseudophryne corroboree
TACATCCCCCTCCTCACAGATTATTAATTCGTCCCCACTGGAATCCACCATCTCAGGTCCCCGTGTACTTTCTGGAGGCAATTGCTGCTGGTGAATGTCTCCACGGAGGAATTGATTATAATTAATTTTAATGAACATCATCTTCTCCACATTTTCTGGAAGTAACCTCGTACGCCGATTGCTGACAAGGTGAGCAGCTGCACTAAACACTCTTTCGGAGTACACACTGGAGGGAGGGCAACTTAGGTAGAATAAAGCCAGTTTGTGCAAGGGCCTCCAAATTGCCTCTTTTTCCTGCCAGTATACGTACGGACTGTCTGACGTGCCTACTTGGATGCGGTCACTCATATAATCCTCCACCATTCTTTCAATGGTGAGAGAATCATATGCAGTGACAGTAGACGACATGTCAGTAATCGTTGGCAGGTCCTTCAGTCCGGACCAGATGTCAGCACTCGCTCCAGACTGCCCTGCATCACCGCCAGCGGGTGGGCTCAGAGTTCTTAGCCTTTTCCTCGCACCCCCAGTTGCGGGAGAATGTGAAGGAGGAGATGTTGACGGGTCACGTTCCGCTTGACTTGACAATTTTCTCACCAGCAGGTCTTTGAACCTCTGCAGACTTGTGTCTGCCGGAAAGAGAGATACAACGTAGGTTTTAAATCTAGGATCGAGCACGGTGGCCAATATGTAGTGCTCTGATTTCAACAGATTGACCACCTGTGAATCCTGGTTAAGCGAATTAAGGGCTCCATCCACAAGTCCCACATGCCTAGCGGAATCGCTCTGTTTTAGCTCCTCCTTCAATGTCTCCAGCTTCTTCTGCAAAAGCCTGATGAGGGGAATGACCTGACTCAGGCTGGCAGTGTCTGAACTGACTTCACGTGTGGCAAGTTCAGAGGGTTGCAGAACCTTGCACAACGTTGAAATCATTCTCCACTGCGCTTGAGTCAGGTGCATTCCACCTCCTTTGCCTATATCGTGGCCAGATGTATAGGCTTGAATGGCCTTTTGCTGCTCCTCCATCCTCTGAAGCATATAGAGGGTTGGATTTCCACCTCATTACCACCTCTTGCTTCAGATGATGGCAGGGCAGGTTCAGGAATGTTTGGTGGTGCTCCAGTCTTCTGTACGCAATTCTTCGAGCCACCGACAGCATCTCTCTCACGCCCCTGTCGTTTTTTAAATAATTTTGCACCACCAAATTCAAGGTATGTGCAAAACATGGGACGTGCTGGAATTTGCCCAGATGTAATGCACGCACAATATTGCTGGCGTTGTCCGATGTCACAAATCCCCAGGAGAGTCCAATTGGGGTAAGCCATTCTGCGATGATCTTCCTCAGTTGCCATAAGAGGTTTTCAGCTGTGTGCCTATTCTGGAAAGCGGTGATACAAAGCGTAGCCTGCCTAGGAACGAGTTGGCGTTTGCGAGATGCTGCTACTGGTGCCGCCGCTGCTGTTCTTGCAGCGGGAGGCAATACATCTACCCAGTGGGCTGTCACAGTCATATAGTCCTGAGTCTGCCCTGCTCCACTTGTCCACATGTCCGTAGTTAAGTGGACATTGGGTACAACTGCATTTTTTAGGACACTGGTGAGTCTTTTTCTGAAGTCTGTGTACATTTTCGGTATCGCCTGCCTAGATAAATGGAACCTAGATGGTATTTGGTACCGGGGACACAGTACCTCAATCAAGTCTATAGTTGCCTCTGAATTAACGATGGATACCGGAACCACGTTTCTCACCGCCCAGGCTGCCAAGGCCTAAGTTATCCGCTTTGCAGCAGGATGACTGCTGTGATATTTCATCTTCCTCGCAAAGGACTGTTGGACAGTCAATTGCTTACTGGAAGTAGTACAAGTGGTCTTCCGACTTCCCCTCTGGGATGACGATCGACTCCCAGCAGCAACAACGGAGGAATCCCAGGCAGGAGAGGACTCGTCAGACTTGCCAGTGACATGGCCTGCAGGACTATTGGCTTTCCTGGGTAAGGAGGAAATTGACACTGAGGGAGTTGGTGGTGTGGTTTGCAGGAGCTTGGTTACAAGCAAGAGGAAGGGATTTAGTGGTCAGTGGACTGCTTCCGCTGTCACCCAAAGTTTTTGAACTTGTCACTGACTTATGATGAATGCGCTGCAGGTGACGTATAAGGGAGGATGTTCCGAGGTGGTTAACGTCCTTACCCCTACTTATTACAGCTTGACAAAGGCAACACACGGCTTGACACCTGTTGTCCGCATTTGTGTTGAAATAATTCCACACCGAAGAGCTGATTTTTTTTGTATTTTGACCAGGCATGTCAATGGCCATATTCGTCCCACGGACAACAGGTGTCTCCCCGGGTGCCTGACTTAAACAAACCACCTCACCATCAGAATCCTCCTTGTCAATTTCCTCCCCAGCGCCAGCAACACCCATATCCTCATCCTGGTGTACTTCAACACTGACATCTTCAATTTGACTATCAGGAACTGGACTGCGGGTGCTCCTTCCAGCACTGGCAGGGGGCGTGCAAATGGTGGAAGGCGCATGCTCTTCACGTCCAGTGTTGGGAAGGTCAGGCATCGCAACCGACACAATTCGACTCTCCTTGGGGATTTGTGATTTCGAAGAACGCACAGTTCTTTGCTGTGCTTTTGCCAGCTTAAGTCTTTTATTTTTTCTAGCGAGAGGATGAGTGCTTCCATCCTCATTTGAAGCTGAACCACTAGCCATGGACATAGGCCAGGGCCTCAGCCGTTCCTTGCCACTCCGTGTCGTAAATGGCATATTGGCAAGTTTACGCTTCTCCTCAGACGCTTTTAATTTTGATTTTTGGGTCATTTTACTGAACTTTTGTGTTTTGGATTTTACATGCTCTCTACTATGACATTGGGCATCGGCCTTGGCAGACGACGTTGATGGCATTTCATCGTCTCGGCCATGACTAGTGGCAGCAGCTTCAGCACGAGGTGGAAGTGGATCTTGATCTTTCCCTATTTTTTTAACCTCCACATTTTTGTTCTCCATATTTTAATGTGTGGAATTATATGCCAGTATCAATAGCAATGGCCTACTACTATATACTGCGCACAACTAAAATGAACCACAGGTATAGAATGTAGATGGATAGTATACTTAATGGATGACGAGTGACGACACAGAGGTAGGTACAGCAGTGGCCTACCGTACTGCTATATATAGTATACTGGTGGACACTGTCAGCAAACTGCTAAACTAAAATGCACCACAGGTATACAATGTAGATGGATAGTATACTTAATGGATGACAAGTGACGACACAGAGGTAGGTACAGCAGTGCACTCTGCACTGTACTCCTCCTATATAATATTAATTATACTGGTGGTCCCCAGTCCCCACAATAAAGCAGCACACTGTGAGCACAGATATGGAGTGTTTTTCAGGCAGACAACGTATACTGGTGGTCACTGTCAGCAAAACTCTGCACTGTATTCCTGCTATAGCTGCTCCCCATTCCCCACAATTAAGCAGTGTGAGCACTCAGCACAGATATATCATGCAGCACACTGAGCACAGATATGGTATGGAGCGTTTTTTTCAGGCAGAGAACGGATAAAAACTGGTGGTCACTTATCAGCTAAACTCTGCACTGTACTCCTCCTAACAGCTGCTCCCCAGTCCCCACAAATAAGAAATAAAAAACAAACAAGAATCAACTGTCTTCTACAATAAACGGAGAGGACGCCAGCCACGTCCTCTCCCTATCCTCTCCAATGCACGAGTGAAAATGGCGGCGACGCGCGGCTGCTTATATAGAATCCGAATCTCGCGAGAATCCGACAGCGGGATGATGACGTTCGGGCGCGCTCGGGTTAACCGAGCCATACGGGAGAATCCGAGTATGGCTCGGACCCGTGAAAAAAGGGTAAAGTTCGGGGGGGTTCGGATTCTCGGAAACCGAACCCGCTCATCACTAGTTAAAACACATCATTAAACAAACTTTTAAACAGTCCGCGCCCAGCGCCGTAAGTACATTTAACAGTGACGCCAAGCGCCTATTGTCCGCAACATGGCGCCGGGCACGGGGGTTAACCCCTTCAGTGCCGCAGATGCCATTACACGTGTGGCTGGCTAGTCTCTCCGGCCACACTAACCTTGACACTCCAGCTGTTGTTGAACTGCACATTCCAGCATGCCCTGCATCAGTTTTAGCATGTCCAAATAACAAAACTGTAGCAGAGCATGCTGGGATATGTAATTCAACAGCAGCTGGAGTGTCTAGGTTAGCCATCACTGTCCTAATCCCTTTGAATTTAATGATCTCTTCATCACAGTATTAACATGAAAAACGGCTGAGAAAATAGACATATAGAATCCCTCTATAATATTTAACACATTGATGCCAAAATAAGAATTCCCAGCAGAAAGGACATACTGTATTATCACAATAGAACAATGGGACAGAAGAGTGACAGGTCTCCTGTCCAATCAGATTTGAGTATAGGGGATAAAAGGAAATACAGACTCTGGTTAGAGCCCTGAGGAAGCCTATGGTGGAACGGCCGTGGGCTCAGTGGCGGAACTACTGCCCCCGCAGTCCTCACGGTGCCTTGGGGGCGAGGGGCTGCGGGGGCGCCACTGACTTAGAACAGATTGACATGCGGACGAGCGTCCGCATGTCAATCTGCGGTCTCCTCTCCCTCCCTGCTGTAAGGAGGGACACGGAGCGCACAGCGTGCGCCTCTCCTGTGTCCCTCCTGGCTCTCCCCCGGCCGCTCTAAGAAAGTGCCGTTCGTGAGCTCTGATTGGCTCACGAACCGGCACTTCCTTTATTAGACCGGCCGGGGAGCCAGGAGGGACACTGGAGAGGCGCGCTATGCGCTCCGTGTCCCTCCAACACATAGAGGGGGGCCGGGGGAGCAGGCACTGGGGGCATATACCTGGCACTGGGGGCATATACCTGGCACTGGGGGTATATACCTGGCACTGTGGGGGCAGATCTGGCACTGGGGGCATATACCTGGCACTGTGGGGGCAGATCTGGCACTGGGGGCATATACCTGGCACTGTGGGGGTAAGATCTGGCACTGGGGGCATATACCTGGCACTGTGGGGGCAGATCTGGCACTGGGGGCATATATCTGGCACTGTGGGGGGGGAAGATCTGGCACTGGGGGGGAATATCTGGCACTGGGGGCATATACCTGGCACTGTGGGGGAATATTTAGCACTGGGGGGAGCAGGCACTGAGGGGGCATATGTGGCACTGTGGGGGAATATCTGGCACTGGGGGCATATACCTGGCACTGTGGGGGAATATCTGGCACTGGGGGCATATACCTGGCACTGTGGGGGAATATCTTGCACTGGGGGGAGCAGGCACTGAGGGGGCATATGTGGCACTGTGGGGGAATATTTGGCACTGGGGAGAGCAGGCACTGAGGGGGCATATGTGGCACTGGGGGGGGTATATGTGGCACTGGGGGCATGCACCTGGCTCTGTGGGGGAATATCTGGCACTGTGGGGGAATATCTGGCACTGTAGGGGGAGCAGGCACTGAGGGGGGGCATATGTGGCACTGTGGGGGAATATTTGGCACTGGGGGGAGCAGGCACTGAGGGGGGGGGGGTATATGTGGCACTGGGGGCATGCACCTGGCACTGTGGGGGAATATCTGGCACTGGGGGCATATACCTGGCACTGTGGGGGAATATCTGGCACTGGGGGCATATGTGGCACTGGGAGCATGGCCCTAGCAACAAGCACTACCCCCTAGCAACGAGCATGACACCCAGTGCATGAAATCCCTGGCAACAAGCATGACACCCAGTGCATGAAACCCCTGGCAACGAGCATGACACCCTGAGCATGAAAACCCCTGGCACCGTGCATGGAACCAAGAGCATGAAACCCCTGGCAACGAGCAGGTAATTTAAAAGTAATTAGAAGCCTTACTGTAGAACTTAATGTGTAATGGGCATTACGGTGTGTGGCATAATGTATCACGGACATTGCGGTGTGTGTCATAATGTGTCGGGCATTACTGTGTGTTGTATACTGTATCACGGGCATTGTGGTATGTGGTATAATGTCTCAGGATCATTGTGGTGTGTGTCATACTGTGTCACAGACATTGTATGTGCTATAATGTATCAGGGGCATTGCAGTGTGTAGCATAATGTATAACGGGCATTGCGATTCCTGTCATAATGTGTCACAGACATTACGGTGTGTGGCATAATGTGTCGGGGGCATTACAGTGTGTGCATATTGTGTCGTGCATTATTGTGTGTGGAATAATGTCTAAGGGCCATTGCAGTATGTGGAATAATGTATACTGGGCATTACTATAAGGTGGAAAAATGACAAATAATGTAAGGAGCATGAGTCAGGATTATTTTTCTTTCCTGTGGTGGCTAACGTCTGGGCGTGCAGGTTGCAAAACTGGGGTATAAGGTAGTCTTTTCCTGCAATGCCACGCCCCTTTACGAGAAGCCACGCCCATTTCAACAAAGCCACACACCCTTTTTGGCAGCGCGTGCCTACGGCGCGCGCAGATTTGTCCATTTACTAGTGCCATTTATGGGGGGGGGGGGGGCGCGGGCGCCGAAGGATTTTTTGTCTTGGGGAAGAAAAATTTCTAGTTACGCCACTGCGTGGGCTGTTTTCTGATAAATGTGAAATGTGTTATGTCTGTTGATAATATAATCTGATAGTGTGGGCACAGCTCCCTACCACCTGAGCGGCGTTGATACAGACCGCCCAGCAGGATAAAATAAATATATTGCTGCATGCATTATTCCCCTCATGATAAAGTGGATACTCTCTGTATACTCCTGTGACCGCTGAGAATCTACTCTGGCTGATACAGTATGGCCTGTGTGTGGATGCAGGTAATATACATGTAGTGACTGCAGGGGGTAATATACATGTAGTGACTGCAGAGACACGGTGTGGCCTGTGTGTGGATGCAGGTAATATACATGTAGTGACTGCAGAGACACGGTGTGGCCTGTGTGTGGATGCAGGTAATATACATGTAGTGACTGCAGAGACACGGTGTGGCCTGTGTGTGGATGCAGGTAATATACATGTAGTGACTGCAGAGACACGGTGTGGCCTGTGTGTGGATGCAGGTAATATACATGTAGTGACTGCAGGGACATGGTGTGGCCTGTGTGTGGATGCAGGTAATATACATGTAGTGACTGCAGGGACACGGTGTGGCCTGTGTGTGGATGCAGGTGATATACATGTAGTGACTGCAGGGACACGGTGTGGCCTGTGTGTGGATGCAGGTAATATACATGTAGTGACTGCAGGGACACGGTGTGGCCTGTGTGTGGATGCAGGTGATATACATGTAGTGACTGCAGGGACACGGTGTGGCCTGTGTGTGGATGCAGGTAATATACATGTAATGACTGCAGGGACACGGTGTGGCCTGTGTGTGGATGCAGGTAATATACATGTAGTGACTGCAGGGACACGGTGTGGCCTGTGTGTGGATGCAGGTAATATACATGTAGTGACTGCAGGGACACGGTGTGGCCTGTGTGTGGATGCAGGTAATATACATGTAGTGACTGCAGGGACACGGTGTGGCCTGCGTGTGGATGCAGGTAATATACATGTAGTGACTGCAGGGACACGGTGTGGCCTGCGTGTGGATGCAGGTAATATACATGTAGTGACTGCAGGGACACGGTGTGGCCTGTGTGTGGATGCAGGTAATATACATGTAATGACTGCAGGGACACGGTGTGGCCTGTGTGTGGATGCAGGTAATATACATGTAGTGACTGCAGGGACACGGTGTGGCCTGTGTGTGGATGCAGGTAATATACATGTAGTGACTGCAGGGACACGGTGTGGCCTGTGTGTGGATGCAGGTAATATACATGTAATGACTGCAGGGACACGGTGTGGCCTGTGTGTGGATGCAGGTAATATACATGTAGTGACTGCAGAGACACGGTGTGGCCTGTGTGTGGATGCAGGTGATATACATGTAATGACTGCAGGGACACGGTGTGGCCTGTGTGTGGATTCAGGTAATATACATGTAGTGACTGCAGGGACACGGTGTGGCCTGTGTGTGGATGCAGGTAATATACATGTAATGACTGCAGGGACACGGTGTGGCCTGTGTGTGGATGCAGGTAATATACATGTAGTGACTGAAGGGACACGGTGTGGCCTGTGTGTGGATGCAGGTAATATACATGTAGTGACTGCAGGGACACGGTGTGGCCTGTGTGTGGATGCAGGTAATATACATGTAGTGACTGCAGGGACACGGTGTGGCCTGTGTGTGGATGCAGGTAATATACATGTAATGACTGCAGGGACACGGTGTGGCCTGTGTGTGGATGCAGGTAATATACATGTAGTGACTGCAGAGACACGGTGTGGCCTGTGTGTGGATGCAGGTGATATACATGTAATGACTGCAGGGACACGGTGTGGTCTGTGTGTGGATTCAGGTAATATACATGTAGTGACTGCAGGGACACGGTGTGGCCTGTGTGTGGATGCAGGTAATATACATGTAATGACTGCAGGGACACGGTGTGGCCTGTGTGTGGATGCAGGTAATATACATGTAGTGACTGCAGGGCCACGGTGTGGCCTGTGTGTGGATGCAGGTAATATACATGTAATGACTGCAGGGACACGGTGTGGCCTGTGTGTGGATGCAGGTAATATACATGTAATGACTGCAGGGACACGGAGTGGCCTGTGTGTGGATGCAGGTAATATACATGTAGTGACTGCAGGGACACGGTATGGCCTGTGTGTGGATGCAGGTAATATACATGTAATGACTGCAGGGACACGGTGTGGCCTGTGTGTGGATGCAGGTAATATACATGTAGTGACTGCAGGGACACGGTGTGGCCTGTGTGTGGATGCAGGTAATATACATGTAATGACTGCAGGGACACGGTGTGGCCTGTGTGTGGATGCAGGTAATATACATGTAATGACTGCAGGGACACGGAGTGGCCTGTGTGTGGATGCAGGTAATATACATGTAGTGACTGCAGGGACACGGTGTGGCCTGTGTGTGGATGCAGGTAATATACATGTAATGACTGCAGGGACACGGAGTGGCCTGTGTGTGGATGCAGGTAATACACATGTAATGACTGCAGGGACACGGAGTGGCCTGTGTGTGGATGCAGGTAATATACATGTAGTGACTGCAGGGGGTAATATACATGTAGTGACTGCAGGGACACGGTATGGCCTGTGTGTGGATGCAGGTAATATACATGTAGTGACTGCAGGGACACGGTGTGGCCTGTGTGTGGATGCAGGTAATATACATGTAATGACTGCAGGGACACGGAGTGGCCTGTGTGTGGATGCAGGTGATATACATGTAATGACTGCAGGGACACGGAGTGGCCTGTGTGTGGATGCAGGTAATATACATGTAGTGACTGCAGGGACACGGAGTGGCCTGTGTGTGGATGCAGGTAATATACATGTAGTGACTGCAGGGGGTAATATACATGTAGTGACTGCAGGGACACGGTGTGGCCTGTGTGTGGATGCAGGTAATATACATGTAGTGACTGCAGGGACACGGTGTGGCCTGTGTGTGGATGCAGGTAATATACATGTAATGACTGCAGGGACACGGTGTGGCCTGTGTGTGGATGCAGGTAATATACATGTAATGACTGCAGGGACACGGAGTGGCCTGTGTGTGGATGCAGGTAATATACATGTAGTGACTGCAGGGGGTAATATACATGTAGTGACTGCAGAGACACGGTGTGGCCTGTGTGTGGATGCAGGTGATATACATGTAGTGACTGCAGGGACATGGTGTGGCCTGTGTGTGGATGCAGGTAATATACATGTAGTGACTGCAGGGACACGGTGTGGCCTGTGTGTGGATGCAGGTGATATACATGTAGTGACTGCAGGGACACGGTGTGGCCTGTGTGTGGATGCAGGTAATATACATGTAATGACTGCAGGGACACGGTGTGGCCTGTGTGTGGATGCAGGTAATATACATGTAATGACTGCAGGGACACGGTGTGGCCTGTGTGTGGATGCAGGTAATATACATGTAGTGACTGCAGGGACACGGTGTGGCCTGTGTGTGGATTCAGGTAATATACATGTAGTGACTGCAGGGACACGGTGTGGCCTGTGTGTGGATGCAGGTAATATACATGTAATGACTGCAGGGACACGGTGTGGCCTGTGTGTGGATGCAGGTAATATACATGTAGTGACTGCAGAGACACGGTGTGGCCTGTGTGTGGATGCAGGTGATATACATGTAATGACTGCAGGGACACGGTGTGGCCTGTGTGTGGATTCAGGTAATATACATGTAGTGACTGCAGGGACACGGTGTGGCCTGTGTGTGGATGCAGGTAATATACATGTAATGACTGCAGGGACACGGTGTGGCCTGTGTGTGGATGCAGGTAATATACATGTAGTGACTGCAGGGACACGGTGTGGCCTGTGTGTGGATGCAGGTAATATACATGTAGTGACTGCAGGGACACGGAGTGGCCTGTGTGTGGATGCAGGTAATATACATGTAGTGACTGCAGGGGGTAATATACATGTAGTGACTGCAGGGACACGGTGTGGCCTGTGTGTGGATGCAGGTAATATACATGTAGTGACTGCAGGGACACGGTGTGGCCTGTGTGTGGATGCAGGTAATATACATGTAATGACTGCAGGGACACGGTGTGGCCTGTGTGTGGATGCAGGTAATATACATGTAATGACTGCAGGGACACGGAGTGGCCTGTGTGTGGATGCAGGTAATATACATGTAGTGACTGCAGGGGGTAATATACATGTAGTGACTGCAGAGACACGGTGTGGCCTGTGTGTGGATGCAGGTGATATACATGTAGTGACTGCAGGGACATGGTGTGGCCTGTGTGTGGATGCAGGTAATATACATGTAGTGACTGCAGGGACACGGTGTGGCCTGTGTGTGGATGCAGGTGATATACATGTAGTGACTGCAGGGACACGGTGTGGCCTGTGTGTGGATGCAGGTAATATACATGTAATGACTGCAGGGACACGGTGTGGCCTGTGTGTGGATGCAGGTAATATACATGTAATGACTGCAGGGACACGGTGTGGCCTGTGTGTGGATGCAGGTAATATACATGTAGTGACTGCAGGGACACGGTGTGGCCTGTGTGTGGATGCAGGTGATATACATGTAGTGACTGCAGGGACACGGTGTGGCCTGTGTGTGGATGCAGGTAATATACATGTAATGACTGCAGGGACACGGTGTGGCCTGTGTGTGGATGCAGGTAATATACATGTAGTGACTGCAGAGACACGGTGTGGCCTGTGTGTGGATGCAGGTGATATACATGTAATGACTGCAGGGACACGGTGTGGCCTGTGTGTGGATTCAGGTAATATACATGTAGTGACTGCAGGGACACGGTGTGGCCTGTGTGTGGATGCAGGTAATATACATGTAGTGACTGCAGGGACACGGTGTGGCCTGTGTGTGGATGCAGGTAATATACATGTAATGACTGCAGGGACACGGTGTGGCCTGTGTGTGGATGCAGGTAATATACATGTAATGACTGCAGGGACACGGAGTGGCCTGTGTGTGGATGCAGGTAATATACATGTAGTGACTGCAGGGACACGGTATGGCCTGTGTGTGGATGCAGGTAATATACATGTAATGACTGCAGGGACACGGTGTGGCCTGTGTGTGGATGCAGGTAATATACATGTAGTGACTGCAGGGACACGGTGTGGCCTGTGTGTGGATGCAGGTAATATACATGTAATGACTGCAGGGACACGGTGTGGCCTGTGTGTGGATGCAGGTAATATACATGTAATGACTGCAGGGACACGGAGTGGCCTGTGTGTGGATGCAGGTAATATACATGTAGTGACTGCAGGGACACGGTGTGGCCTGTGTGTGGATGCAGGTAATATACATGTAATGACTGCAGGGACACGGAGTGGCCTGTGTGTGGATGCAGGTAATATACATGTAATGACTGCAGGGACACGGAGTGGCCTGTGTGTGGATGCAGGTAATATACATGTAGTGACTGCAGGGGGTAATATACATGTAGTGACTGCAGGGACACGGTATGGCCTGTGTGTGGATGCAGGTAATATACATGTAGTGACTGCAGGGACACGGTGTGGCCTGTGTGTGGATGCAGGTAATATACATGTAATGACTGCAGGGACACGGAGTGGCCTGTGTGTGGATGCAGGTGATATACATGTAATGACTGCAGGGACACGGAGTGGCCTGTGTGTGGATGCAGGTAATATACATGTAGTGACTGCAGGGACACGGAGTGGCCTGTGTGTGGATGCAGGTAATATACATGTAGTGACTGCAGGGGGTAATATACATGTAGTGACTGCAGGGACACGGTGTGGCCTGTGTGTGGATGCAGGTAATATACATGTAGTGACTGCAGGGACACGGTGTGGCCTGTGTGTGGATGCAGGTAATATACATGTAATGACTGCAGGGACACGGTGTGGCCTGTGTGTGGATGCAGGTAATATACATGTAATGACTGCAGGGACACGGAGTGGCCTGTGTGTGGATGCAGGTAATATACATGTAGTGACTGCAGGGGGTAATATACATGTAGTGACTGCAGGGACACGGTGTGGCCTGTGTGTGGATGCAGGTAATATACATGTAGTGACTGCAGGGACACGGTGTGGCCTGTGTGTGGATGCAGGTAATATACATGTAATGACTGCAGGGACACGGAGTGGCCTGTGTGTGGATGCAGGTAATATACATGTAGTGACTGCAGGGGGTAATATACATGTAGTGACTGCAGGGACACGGTATGGCCTGTGTGTGGATGCAGGTAATATACATGTAGTGACTGCAGGGACACGGTGTGGCCTGTGTGTGGATGCAGGTAATATACATGTAATGACTGCAGGGACACGGAGTGGCCTGTGTGTGGATGCAGGTGATATACATGTAATGACTGCAGGGACACTAAGTGGCCTGTGTGTGGATGCAGGTAATATACATGTAGTGACTGCAGGGACACGGAGTGGCCTGTGTGTGGATGCAGGTAATATACATGTAGTGACTGCAGGGGGTAATATACATGTAGTGACTGCAGGGACACGGTGTGGCCTGTGTGTGGATGCAGGTAATATACATGTAGTGACTGCAGGGACACGGTGTGGCCTGTGTGTGGATGCAGGTAATATACATGTAATGACTGCAGGGACACGGTGTGGCCTGTGTGTGGATGCAGGTAATATACATGTAGTGACTGCAGGGAGTAATATACATGTAGTGACTGCAGGGACACGGTGTGGCCTGTGTGTGGATGCAGGTAATATACATGTAGTGACTGCAGGGACACGGTGTGGCCTGTGTGTGGATGCAGGTAATATACATGTAATGACTGCAGGGACACGGTGTGGCCTGTGTGTGGATGCAGGTAATATACATGTAGTGACTGCAGGGGGTAATATACATGTAATGACTGCAGGGACACGGTGTGGCCTGTGTGTGGATGCAGGTAATATACATGTAATGACTGCAGGGACACGGTGTGGCCTGTGTGTGGATGCAGGTGATATACATGTAGTGACTGCAGGGACACGGTGTGGCCTGTGTGTGGATGCAGGTGATAAACATGTAATGACTGCAGGGACATGGTGTGGCCTGTGTGTGGATGCAGGTGATATACATGTAGTGACTGCAGGGGGTAATATACATGTAATGACTGCAGGGACACGGTGTGGCCTGTGTGTGGATGCAGGTAATATACATGTAATGACTGCAGGGACACGGTGTGGCCTGTGTGTGGATGCAGGTGATATACATGTAGTGACTGCAGGGACACGGTGTGGCCTGTGTGTGGATGCAGGTGATAAACATGTAATGACTGCAGGGACACGGTGTGGCCTGTGTGTGGATGCAGGTGATATACATGTAGTGACTGCAGGGACACGGTGTGGCCTGCGTGCGGATGCAAGTGATATACATGTAATGACTGCAGGGACACGGTGTGGCCTGTGTGTGGATGCAGGTGATATACATGTAGTGACTGCAGGGGGTAATATACATGTAGTGACTGCAGGGACACGGTGTGGCCTGTGTGTGGATGCAGGTGATATACATGTAGTGACTGCAGGGACACGGTGTGGCCTGTGTGTGGATGCAGGTGATAAACATGTAATGACTGCAGGGACACGGTGTGGCCTGTGTGTGGATGCAGGTGATATACATGTAGTGACTGCAGGGACACGGTGTGGCCTGTGTGTGGATGCAGGTGATAAACATGTAATGACTGCAGGGACATGGTGTGGCCTGTGTGTGGATGCAGGTGATATACATGTAGTGACTGCAGGGACACGGTGTGGCCTGTGTGTGGATGCAGGTGATATACATGTAGTGACTGCAGGGGGTAATATACATGTAGTGACTGCAGGGACACGGTGTGGCCTGTGTGTGGATGCAGGTAATATACATGTAGTGACTGCAGGGACACGGTGTGGCCTGTGTGTGGATGCAGGTAATATACATGTAATGACTGCAGGGACACGGTGTGGCCTGTGTGTGGATGCAGGTAATATACATGTAATGACTGCAGGGACACGGAGTGGCCTGTGTGTGGATGCAGGTAATATACATGTAGTGACTGCAGGGGGTAATATACATGTAGTGACTGCAGGGACACGGTGTGGCCTGTGTGTGGATGCAGGTAATATACATGTAGTGACTGCAGGGACACGGTGTGGCCTGTGTGTGGATGCAGGTAATATACATGTAATGACTGCAAGGACACGGTGTGGCCTGTGTGTGGATGCAGGTAATATACATGTAATGACTGCAGGGACACGGAGTGGCCTGTGTGTGGATGCAGGTAATATACATGTAGTGACTGCAGGGGGTAATATACATGTAGTGACTGCAGGGACACGGTATGGCCTGTGTGTGGATGCAGGTAATATACATGTAGTGACTGCAGGGACACGGTGTGGCCTGTGTGTGGATGCAGGTAATATACATGTAATGACTGCAGGGACACGGAGTGGCCTGTGTGTGGATGCAGGTGATATACATGTAATGACTGCAGGGACACGGAGTGGCCTGTGTGTGGATGCAGGTAATATACATGTAGTGACTGCAGGGACACGGAGTGGCCTGTGTGTGGATGCAGGTAATATACATGTAGTGACTGCAGGGGGTAATATACATGTAGTGACTGCAGGGACACGGTGTGGCCTGTGTGTGGATGCAGGTAATATACATGTAGTGACTGCAGGGACACGGTGTGGCCTGTGTGTGGATGCAGGTAATATACATGTAATGACTGCAGGGACACGGTGTGGCCTGTGTGTGGATGCAGGTAATATACATGTAATGACTGCAGGGACACGGAGTGGCCTGTGTGTGGATGCAGGTGATATACATGTAGTGACTGCAGGGACACGGTGTGGCCTGTGTGTGGATGCAGGTAATATACATGTAGTGACTGCAGGGACACGGTGTGGCCTGTGTGTGGATGCAGGTAATATACATGTAGTGACTGCAGGGACACGGTGTGGCCTGTGTGTGGATGCAGGTAATATACATGTAGTGACTGCAGGGACACGGTGTGGCCTGTGTGTGGATGCAGGTGATATACATGTAGTGACTGCAGGGACACGGTGTGGCCTGTGTGTGGATGCAGGTGATAAACATGTAATGACTGCAGGGACAAGGTGTGGCCTGTGTGTGGATGCAGGTGATATACATGTAGTGACTGCAGGGACACGGTGTGGCCTGTGTGTGGATGCAGGTAATATACATGTAGTGACTGCAGGGACACGGTGTGGCCTGTGTGTGGATGCAGGTAATATACATGTAATGACTGCAGGGACACGGTGTGGCCTGTGTGTGGATGCAGGTAATATACATGTAATGACTGCAGGGACACGGAGTGGCCTGTGTGTGGATGCAGGTAATATACATGTAGTGACTGCAGGGGGTAATATACATGTAGTGACTGCAGGGACACGGTGTGGCCTGTGTGTGGATGCAGGTAATATACATGTAGTGACTGCAGGGACACGGTGTGGCCTGTGTGTGGATGCAGGTAATATACATGTAATGACTGCAAGGACACGGTGTGGCCTGTGTGTGGATGCAGGTAATATACATGTAGTGACTGCAGGGGGTAATATACATGTAGTGACTGCAGGGGGTAATATACATGTAGTGACTGCAGGGACACGGTGTGGCCTGTGTGTGGATGCAGGTAATATACATGTAGTGACTGCAGGGACACGGTGTGGCCTGTGTGTGGATGCAGGTAATATACATGTAATGACTGCAGGGACACGGTGTGGCCTGTGTGTGGATGCAGGTAATATACATGTAATGACTGCAGGGACACGGAGTGGCCTGTGTGTGGATGCAGGTAATATACATGTAGTGACTGCAGGGGGTAATATACATGTAGTGACTGCAGGGACACGGTGTGGCCTGTGTGTGGATGCAGGTAATATACATGTAGTGACTGCAGGGACACGGTGTGGCCTGTGTGTGGATGCAGGTAATATACATGTAATGACTGCAAGGACACGGTGTGGCCTGTGTGTGGATGCAGGTAATATACATGTAATGACTGCAGGGACACGGAGTGGCCTGTGTGTGGATGCAGGTAATATACATGTAGTGACTGCAGGGACATGGTGTGGCCTGTGTGTGGATGCAGGTGATATACATGTAGTGACTGCAGGGACACGGTGTGGCCTGTGTGTGGATGCAGGTGATATACATGTAGTGACTGCAGGGGGTAATATACATGTAGTGACTGCAGGGACACGGTGTGGCCTGTGTGTGGATGCAGGTAATATACATGTAGTGACTGCAGGGACACGGTGTGGCCTGCGTGCGGATGCAAGTGATATACATGTAGTGACTGCAGGGACACGGTGTGGCCTGTGTGTGGATGCAGGTAATATACATGTAGTGACTGCAGGGACACGGTGTGGCCTGCGTGCGGATGCAAGTGATATACATGTAGTGACTGCAGGGACACGGTGTGGCCTGCGTGTGGATGCAGGTAATATACATGTAGTGACTGCAGGGACACGGTGTGGCCTGTGTGTGGATGCAGGTAATATACATGTAATGACTGCAGGGACACGGAGTGGCCTGTGTGTGGATGCAGGTAATATACATGTAGTGACTGCAGGGGGTAATATACATGTAGTGACTGCAGGGACACGGTGTGGCCTGTGTGTGGATGCAGGTAATATACATGTAGTGACTGCAGGGACACGGTGTGGCCTGTGTATGGATGCAGGTAATATACATGTAATGACTGCAGGGACACGGAGTGGCCTGTGTGTGGATGCAGGTAATATACATGTAGTGACTGCAGGGGGTAATATACATGTAGTGACTGCAGGGACACGGTATGGCCTGTGTGTGGATGCAGGTAATATACATGTAGTGACTGCAGGGACACGGTGTGGCCTGTGTGTGGATGCAGGTAATATACATGTAATGACTGCAGGGACACGGAGTGGCCTGTGTGTGGATGCAGGTGATATACATGTAATGACTGCAGGGACACGGAGTGGCCTGTGTGTGGATGCAGGTAATATACATGTAGTGACTGCAGGGACACGGAGTGGCCTGTGTGTGGATGCAGGTAATATACATGTAGTGACTGCAGGGGGTAATATACATGTAGTGACTGCAGGGACACGGTGTGGCCTGTGTGTGGATGCAGGTAATATACATGTAGTGACTGCAGGGACACGGTGTGGCCAGTGTGTGGATGCAGGTAATATACATGTAATGACTGCAGGGACACGGTGTGGCCTGTGTGTGGATGCAGGTAATATACATGTAATGACTGCAGGGACACGGAGTGGCCTGTGTGTGGATGCAGGTGATATACATGTAGTGACTGCAGGGACACGGTGTGGCCTGTGTGTGGATGCAGGTAATATACATGTAGTGACTACAGGGACACGGAGTGGCCTGTGTGTGGATGCAGGTAATATACATGTAGTGACTGCAGGGGGTAATATACATGTAGTGACTGCAGGGACACGGTGTGGCCTGTGTGTGGATGCAGGTAATATACATGTAGTGACTGCAGGGACACGGTGTGGCCTGTGTGTGGATGCAGGTGATATACATGTAGTGACTGCAGGTACATGGTGTGGCCTGTGTGTGGATGCAGGTGATATACATGTAGTGACTGCAGGGACACGGTGTGGCCTGTGTGTGGATGCAGGTGATATACATGTAGTGACTGCAGGGGGTAATATACATGTAGTGACTGCAGGGACACGGTGTGGACTGTGTGTGGATGCAGGTAATATACATGTAGTGACTGCAGGGACACGGTGTGGCCTGTGTGTGGATGCAGGTAATATACATGTAATGACTGCAGGGACACGGTGTGGCCTGTGTGTGGATGCAGGTAATATACATGTAATGACTGCAGGGACACGGAGTGGCCTGTGTGTGGATGCAGGTAATATACATGTAGTGACTGCAGGGGGTAATATACATGTAGTGACTGCAGGGACACGGTGTGGCCTGTGTGTGGATGCAGGTAATATACATGTAGT
>NW_026969950.1:0-18541 GCF_028390025.1 Pseudophryne corroboree
AAGAATATCAATATAACTAAAATAAATAAAAAAATAGTAAATTATAAAACCACTTCAAAGGTTCTTCTGGTGACTCTCGGAGATGCTGAGAGTTCTTATTTATGAGTCTCTAATAAAGAGTTCAAGATCTACTACTTTGTAAAACAAATTTAAACCTGACTTACTAAGTCCAAGAGTCGGCATGGGAGGGGAAACCAACATTAATCTAGCCTCCGGGCAACTGGGATGAAGTTACGCCAATGCGCGGAAACGCATAGTGCTGTTCGCCGCCCCCTGGCATCCCTGGTAGTGCGCATGAAAACCCCTTGGCAATGAGCATTACCCCCTGGACACATGCATGACATCCAGCTCATGAAATCTCAGGCAACAGGCATTACTCCCGTGCAACAAGCATGACACCCAGTGCATGAAACCCGTGGCAACAAAGCATTACCCCCTGGCAATGAGCTTGGCACCCAGCGCATGAAACCTCTGGCAACGAGCATAACACCCAATGCATGAAACCGCTGGCAATGAACATGAAACCCTGAGCATGAAAACCCCTGGCACTGTGCATGGAACCAAGATCACAAAACCCTTGGCAACGATCGGGTCATTTAAAAGTAATTAGAAGCCTTAATGTAGGGCTTAATGTGTAATGGGCACTGCGATGTGTGGCATAATGTATCACGAGCATTGCGATGTATGGCATAATGTATCACGGACATTGTGGTATGTGGTATTATGTATCACGGGCATTGTATGTGGTATAATGTCTCAGGGGCATTGCAGTGTGTGGCATCATTTATAACGGGCATTACGGTGTGTGGCATAATGTGTCACAGGCATTACGGTGTGTGGCATATTGTGTAATGGGCATTATGATGTGTAGCATAATGTGTAAGGGGCATTACTATAAGGAGGAAAAATGACAAATAATGTAAGTGGCATGAATCAGTGGTGGCCAATGTCTCGGCGTGCAGGTTGCAAAACTGGGGTACAAGGAAGTCTTTTCCCACAACGAAATGTCGCTTTCAGTGAAGCTACACCCATTCTAGCAAGGCCATGCCCCTTTTCCCAGTGTGCACCTGCGGCGAGCGCAAATTCATCACTTTTCTAGTGGCAATTATGGGCGCCAGAGAATTTTTTGGCTTGGGGGAGAAAAATGTATAGTTACGCCACTGCACTCAGCACTGGAAGAGTGTATATTAGAGACGCAAGTAACACTCAGCACTGGAAGGGTGTATACTAGGGAAGCAGGTAATACTCTGCACTGGAAGGGTATACAGTATACTAGGGATGCAGGTAACACTCAGCACTGGAATAGTGTATATTAGAGACGCTGGTAACACTCAGCACTGGAAGTTACTAGAGACGCCGGTAACACTCAGCAATGGAAGGGTGTATACTAGAGATGCCAGTAACTCAGCACTGGAAGGGTATATACTAGAGACACCGGTAACAACCAGCACTGGAAGGGTGTATAGTAAAGACGTCAGTAACACTCAGCAAAGGTGTGCAAAGATAACACAGTACGGATGGTGTAATGGTTAGCATTACTGCCTCACAGCACTGAGATCATGGGTTCGATTCCCACCATGGCTCTAACTGTGTGGAGTTTGTATATTCTCCCCGTACTTGCGTGGGTTTCCTCCGGGTACTCCGGTTTCCTCCCACAATCCAAAAATATACTGGTAGGTTAATTGGCTCCCTACAAAATTAACCCTAGCGTGAATGTGTGTGTGTGTACATGTGGTAGGGAATATAGATTGTAAGCTCCACTGGGGCAGGGACTGATGTGAATGGCCAAAATATTCTCTGTAAAGCGCTGTGGAATATGTGTGCGCTATATAAATAACTGGTAATAAATAATAACACTCAGCACTGAAAGGGTGTCTATTAACGATGCAGGGAACACTCGGCACTGGAAGTATACTAGCGACTCCGGTAACAATCAGTATTGTAAGGGTGTATATTAGAGACATCAGTAACACTCAGCACTAAAAGGGTGTATATTAGGGAAGCAGGTAACACACAGCATTGACAGGGAGTATAGAGAGTGAATAAATAAGTCTACTGCTGGGAAGCAGCACAGCCCTGCCTGGAGATTACTACAGAACACTGCAGGGAAAGCCATTGACCTGTCTGCACGGCATCTGCAGTGTACGGTGACTCTATCTCTACATACTGCTTACTACGTCTCCTGTCCATAGTTACACCCGGGGGGAGCTGCACAGCACAGCTGGCAGTAAGTATGTAGTGCACTTTTGCTGTAAGAAGCACAATTCAAGTGACACAAGGGCAGGACTTGCTGCATGTCAGAAACTTTCTCATCCAACTCCAAGTACAAACACTCACACGGCGACATCAAGCAGGTGATAGGAAGACCAGGAAGGAGGAGGGAGGAGCTAAGCACAATCCAAGGTAATGCGGGACAGCTCCAATCATGAAGCTTCCGCCCCAGCTGGTGCGCCCCTTGCTGTCCACACACAGTACCTGCATGTAAATTGCCCCCATACAATCTGCTAATATACAAACAATTGGGAAGGAGTTGGGTTTGGGAGACCGTCGGTCACCATACCGACCCTGGGATCCCGGTCTCTACATTGCCGGCGGAGCAGGGGGGAGGAGGGCTGACGAGATCCACAAAGCCCCTTGCAGGTGCCATAAAGCCCCTTGCATATAAAGGTTTCTTTTCGTGGGGGTATGCCTTCCTTATTTCTCTTGACCGTGCTTATTATTGTCACCACAGGGGTTAAGTGGAATCAGTGGAATAGGAGCATACCTAAACTTACGGGTTTAGATGTTCTCTTAATCATGTAAAGGTTTCTTTTCTGGGGGTTCTCCTCGGTATGTCCCCATCTCACGTCTCCTCGTATAATAACAGAAGTAAGTGATATGCGGCAGAAGTAGTCATCAAATCACAGTGTCTCACAGCAAGCTTGCTGCCTGTTTTCCCATGTACTGTAGTAAGCCACTTACTACAGTACCTTGGAAAACAGGCAGCAAGCCTGTCAAGTATTTCTGCGATTATACGAGAAGTGAGACTGGGAGAACCCCCGGAAAATAAACCTTTACACGATTAAGAGAACATCTAAATCCGTAAGTTTAGGTATGCTCCTATTCCACATAACCCCTGTGGTGACCATAATAAACACAGTGAAGGGAAAGAGGGAAGGCATACCCCCACGAAAAGAAACCTTTATACGTGGAAGTTTTCACCCCCATCATTGAGTACGGTATGACACTCAATAAGCGCACTATAATGGAGGATCAGGATTTCTGACTATCCCTCATCTAGTCTGTGTTTACCACCAAGGGGGCTTGTTACCCCATTCTTAAGACATATTACACTATTGTACTTCTTTTCCTCCTATCCTATGTTCAGGATTGTCGTGAGGAAAAGGATGTGCAGGACATTACTATCGCACAGAGGACAATTCAGAAGGACATTATGAACAGCATCTCATTAAGACTTTGGACTTGTGAGCACCAATCAGTATGTGGTATCCATTTGTATTTGTGCTAACATAGTATGTAAATGGGTGTTTTACATGTATCACATATAGACCTTCAGCTCCAGGTGTGCGCAGGACCACTCTTTCATATTTTTCTCTTCATGTGCAGCCTCCACCCAGGCCCCCTCCTCTCTCACATCAGCGCAGTAGACAGAGCACTAGGGTCACTGGTAGAACCTAGCACTGTGCCAGAGTCTAGTATGCATGCGCAGGTCACTAAGATGGCATGGCAGCCATTTTACTTGTGATTTTGCCACTGCGCATGCGCAAAATACAATGCAGCGGCCTTTTTTTTATTTGTGGAGCGTTTGGGAGCAAATGGTTGATTGTCATTTGCTCTCATTCATAACCAGATTTTCATTCCAACCAGCCAGATCAGCTAGATAATTGTATAGTGTATGTCCAGCTTAGGACCGCTATGATTTGCAGGCAAGGAAATGGATAGCACTGCCTCGGAAAGTGTGAGTGGTTATGCAAATTAGCAACCTGCATACATTGGGGGTGCGGTTTATCAGGATTTTAACTGGATATATTTTGGGATATATGAAATTGTTACACACAGTGATATTCTAACACTAACATTTGCCTGTGGTTCCACTTGCGTGGTGTCTTATTGCTCAGCGGAACTCATTTTACAAAGATAGTAGTGCCAGCTAAGACTGTGATGTATATTTATATTGGCCACATTGATGACAAAATGTCATTGTAATATTTGCAGTTTTTCCTTCAGGGATTAACACAAAAAGATGCTTGGGGGTAATAACTCATGAGCATTTGCCCCTGCTACTGGCTGATTATCATAGTGAAGCAGATACTTACGGGAAACTGCAGGCACTTGAATTATATGTGGTATAAACATAGTCTCACCTGCACCACATCCCGTTAGAATCTCTGCCTCAGTAAGGTTGCCCTGCAGAGAAGTGGCTAAGTCGGGTTCTGTTGCATAACTTGGGTGGTCAAGGCCTGCAGAAGCATGATCGAAACCTCAACTTTCAGTGCGCCGAATGTCAAGCGTCTGGTTTTCACTTTATTGCTCCTCTTCCTGATGTCACATCAAGATCATACATACCTCAGTTTCTTTCTAGGTCACTTAGCTATACAATAGTGAAAACATGATCCAAGTTCATCCAGTAGTTTTTGCGTGATTCAGGAACTCCTTCTCCATAGTTCGTAAACAGTCCCTAGAAGCAGATTTTTCTACAAAAATTGCTATGTACAGACAAAACTCTTACAGTATTATTATATGTATAGATTTATTAATTAAAAATAATATTGCATGTAAATACCTCATGTTTCTACAACTACATATTGCAATATATATTTGTAATACAGTATTAATTTGTTTTGCAATATGCCACATGTATGCTAATACGGCTCATTTGGTAGCGTTCAACTATCTTGCTGGCCTTTAGGCTAGTCTGTTGTTCGGTTCTCATGAGTTGTAAACTTGCAATCTACTATATATGTTTTGTTATACATGGGATAAATCAGGATGGTGAATAGTGTCACGGGGAGATGGATTGAGGCGCTAGTCTGATGATTTTTACACTACTGTCATTATATTACATATTGTCACATAAGAGTCATCAGAAATATACTGAAATCACACTTGTTTAATAAACTTAAATATTCACCATAATATTACATTCCCCACAGCTAACTTGCAAAAAGGGGGTGGGGGCAGGGGGGGTAAAGGCAAAGAGGGTCCATGGTAGATGTATTAAGCCTGGAGAAGTTATAAAGTGGAAGGCTAATGCCCCAGCCAATCAGCTCCTAACTGTCAAGCTACAGGCTGAGCTTGAAAAATGACAGTTAGGAGCTGGCTGGCTGGTGCCTGATCTACCACTGTATCACTTCTCCAGGACTAAACCATCTGCCCCAGTGTAACTGGTTGAACAGAAAAGTGTGAATTAGATATGGGGTAAGTGAGAAAATAAGAGAAGATCTAATATAACAAACAATAGAGGCTACTTCCATGCTGGAAATAAAATCACAGGATAGAAGGCTGGTGTCGCAGGTAGCTGCACATGCGCATTTTGTAGGTGTGTTGGTTGTGTTTAGTGTTAAGTGAGTTGGGCATTGCATCAAACTGCTATTATCTATCTCCCCCTCCTGTTTTCTTTGTTATCCCCTGATATCCTTTTCCCCCTTTTTGGGGAATATGCACAAAGGACATTCTTCCAGAGGATAAAATTCTTCCTATATGTGGGGAGCTGTGGTGGTTGTTTTGAGAGCTGTCTAGACCCTCTAGCAGATCATTTTGGATAAACCCACAGGGGTACATTTACTAAGCAGTGTTAAGAGAGGAGAAGTGAGCCATTGGAGAAGTTGCCCATGGCAACCAATCAGCACTGAAGTAACATCTATAATTTGCATACTATAAAATGATACAGAGCTGCTGATTGGTTGATGGGGAAATTTCTCCACTGGCTCACTTCTCCGTTCTTATCACTGCTTAGTAAATGTACCCCTGTGAGTATGAAGGGGAGCTGAGTGAAGAGACAGAAGTAGGATTAGGGATAAGATTTAGGAATATAATGGAATCTGTGTAAATACAGCAGATATACAGTAAATGTACCAACAAGATGTGAGTGTGCAAGAGGTTAGTGGTCAGGGAACATTATAGTCTGGAAGAAAGTCCTGCTGTGTGGGGAGGGCATTCCGCAGAATGGTTGCAGCCTGAGCCGGCCCTAACCAATATGATGCCATAGCCAAGATTTTTGCTGGTGCCCCCAAGCATTGCCGCTAGTTCTGCCTCTGACCCTGCGTCCCTTTCCAAGAACCATCACCCCTCACCCATAGCAGTCCTCATTTTGGTGTTCCTACCCCCTATATTTTAAATAGGAGCAGTGCTGACATTTGGCACACAGCTCAAAAAGGAGTGTGTTCTTGCTGGGAAGGAGCATGGCCACACAATAGTACCCCCAATTCAAATTACGTCACACAGTAATGCAACTTTATTCACATTATATCATGCGATAGTGTCCCTTCTTCACGCTACATTACACAGTAGTACCACTTAAACTTATAAACGTTACTCCTCACAGTTGTACTCATTCACATTACATCACAACATATTGCTCTTTATTCACATTAGACCACACTGTAGTGCCCAGTGCCAGATTAAGGTGCTCATGGGCCTGGAGCTGAAATTTATGAAGGGCCTATTGTGTGCTGTTGCAGGGGCGGGGGCGCTGGTGTATCTATAATGGGTGCAAGGTGTGCGGTGCATATGGGACACTGGGTCCATGGGGACCCACACACTGCACCCATTTGATTATACTCACCGCTCCGTCGGTCCGACTCCAGCTGCAGAGCTTCAAATATCACTCAGAAAGTGGCAGCCGTGGACATTTTCCGGTGATTCATGAATGCACAATAAAGTTGTCCCCGGGAGCGCAGAGCGGTGTGTGACCAGCATGGCGTGGGGAGGGTAGTGGGAGACTACTGATACAGGTATGTCACCAGTTGTGTATTTAATATGTGTGTGTGTGTGTGTGTGTGTGTGTGTGTGTGTGTGTGTAGGCAAGTTTGAAAAGTATAAAGATGTATCTATTTATCATGAAAGGTAGATATAGAGAAGACAGACAGAAGAGTGTTACTGGGGGGGGGGGTGCAATTTTTTTGAGCGCCCAACAGAACTAATAAATTGTTTTGCTGATAGGGCATGCCTGCATGATTTCTGCTCACAGCTTCTGCAAAAAATTGCCATTTCATCAGCATGCCGAATAGTTTATATGGGTTTAGCGATTTACGTAGCTAAACCCAGTGCTTTTGGGTGTGATAAGTAATGGGCGTCCGCGATACTCGCTTCCATTACAGTTGAATAGCTGTAGGGCACCCAAGGACCATTTGGATTTCCCCAACTATGTTCAAGGACACAGTGCGTCTCATCCAAAATACTGTTATACACATTTTGCACAACAATAGTAGGACCCCTTATACTATCTAGTACTGATGCCCCTTTCACATTATACCACACAGTATGAGCCGAATTTCACATTATAGCACGCAGTATGAGCTGAAATTCACATTATAGCTCACAGTATGAGCCAAAATTCACATTAGAGCACGCAGTATGAGCTGAAATTCACATTAGAGCACGCAGTAGAAGCCAAAATTCACATTAGAGCACGCAGTAGAAGCCACAATTCACATTAGAGCACTCAGTAGAAGCCAAAATTCATATTAGAGCACGCGGTATGAGCTGAAATTCACATTAGAGCACGCGGTATGAGCCGAAATTCACATTAGAGCACGCGGTATGAGCTGAAATTCACATTAGAGCACGCGGTAGAAGCCAAAATTCACATTAGAGCACGCGGTAGGAGCCGAAATTCACATTAGAGCACGCGGTAGGAGCCGAAATTCACATTATGACACATATCTACATACTCACAGCCACATACAGTAGATACACACACACACACACACACACACACACACACACACACACACACACATATATATACATATACACACACAGCTATATATATATATATATATATATATATATATATACACACATACACATATATACACACACACACACACACACACACACATGAACACACACTGTCTATACATTTTACATACAAAGTCACATATACACACACACACTGTCCCCACTCTGACGCTCCATGAGTTCCCCACTGCTCACCAGTTGCCGGGTAGCCGGGGTATCAGCATGCGGGAGCCAGGCAGCTGTGCTGTGGAGCGTGAGCTGGCCACCCGGGTTGCTTGTCATCAGGATCAGGCGAAAGCCAGAGATGGGCAGCGGAGCTGTCAGGGGGGCGGGATCCGGAGCCCTGGCGTAATCAGGCCGCATGCGGAGAGCCGAACCTTGTAGCCGCACTTTTGACAGGGCCCAGGGAAGGGAGCCGGACACTGTACTATTTCAAATCTGCCACGGCCACTCCTGATTGGCTGCCGGTCCACGGCTCCGTGGCAGATTTGAAATAGTAGCTCTGCGGTCAGCTTGCTGCTGCGGCGGGCCGTCAACCCAGAGGGATCAGTCAGTTTCCCAGGCTCCGGCTGATTTCAAGTACTTGTTTCCTGTCTGCTATTACTGTTTCTTTCAGGACAGGTCACGGAAGGTAGTGGTCACTGGTCGGGATGGGCAGCCCATTTGCGCCGTCACTCGTTTCCCATCACTCCCTCCCTCCCTGCGCGGCTGCGCCTCCTGTAAGTGTATGGGGTGCAGGGAGGGGGGCTAGTGAAGCCTTTCCGCTGCGGCACCATATGTGTCAAGATTACGCCGGCGGCCGTGTTTAGTTTGACGGTGCTAATGGAGGGGGGATCACAACCTGGGTGTAGGGGGACCGCGGACGGGCAGTAGCAGGCTGCTGTAGCAGGAAAACATTTTTTCCTGTCTGCAGCAGCAACACATCTGAAGCTATGGGCCTTATTTGATGGGGGGCCTGGAGCTGCAGCTCCATCCGCCCCATTGTTAATCCGGCCCTGGTAGTGCCCTTTCTACTGTATATGTTACGCCACACAGTAGAGCACCTTATACACATAATGCCACACATGAGTAATGCCCTTATACACATAATACCACACAGTAATGCCCCTTACACATATGACACACATTACTAATGTCCTTATAAACATAATGCGCCTTACATATTAAGCTGCACATTATTAATGCCCTTATACATATAATGACACACATAGGGGGTAATTCTGAGTTGATCGCAGCAGCAAGTTTGTTAGCAATTGGGCAAAACCATGTGCACTGCAGGGGGGGCAGATATAACATTTGCAGAGAGAGATTTGGGTGGGTTATATTGTTTCTGTGCAGGGTAAATACTGGCTGCTTTATTTTTACACTGCAATTTAGATTTCAGTTTGAATACACCCCACCCAAATCTAACTCTCTCTGCACATGTTATATCTGCCCCTCCTGCAGTGCACATGGTTTTGCCCAACTGCTAACAAATTTGCTGCTGCAATCAACTCAGAATTAGGCCCATAGTGCCCATCACACATATGCGGAACACTACTTCACAACCAACCCTCCCATACACAGCACTCACCTGGCCGCTGACACTGTGACCTCTGCCTCTGCATGTATACAGATGTGTCCACATACATCTTGCCTCAATATGTCATGAAGCAGGAGTTTCTGGCATGGGTCAGCAGGTAGCTCTGCTAACGTCGGGCACCCTTTTTGTTAAAAAAAAAAGCATCTTATTTGCATTGCTATGTGGCTAGGATGACACGCAGCTTCTGCTGGTTTAAATGATATGAAGCATGCCTATATTCTGTGTGTGACTGTGGATGTATCTGCATATGAAATGCTATGTTACAGTGATTTCCAGGAATACACTAACATTTCATTTTGTATGCAGAAACAGCCGCAGTCACACACAGAATATAGGCATGCCACATATCATATTAATCAGCAGAAGCTGCTTGTGCCCCTAAATGCCCCAGGCAATTGCCTAGTTTGCCTATGCCTAAGGCCGGCTCTGATTGCAGTCCATCCAAAAAAACAAATGGGAGCAGGTGAAGATGAGAGAGACAGACCTTGTACAGAGAGGAGGGGGCAACTTGGAAGACACTTGAGAAAGTGAAGAGATGTAGGTTGATACGGTTTTGTCAAGGACATTAAAACTATTATAAGTACTTGATATTGATTCCCGAAAACCAGTCTATGAAGAGCTGCCAGTCAGGGACATATAGCATGGTGTATATATACGTAGTTTTGTTATGTAATAGTTCTTTAGATCAAATGAATTGCAACAGGAGGTCCTTTAACATATGAGCTAAAACTAAAAACAAAAAAATGGATTGGTTTGAATAACATTTGAACTTTATTAAATACAAATTGCTTTCTTGTCCACTCAATAAGACATTACAAATTATTAAAATATCAGAAGATGACAAAGAATACAGAAAGAAAAACCCCAATAGAACAATATTGTTTCCTCTCTTCTGCAACGTACAGGGGAGAGTCACATACAGAGTGGGCATGTGTAATATTTCATTTAAAAGGACAGTATCTCTCTCACATGAATGAATAATCTCAACTTCCATAAACCCACACTTTAGTAAAATATACCCCTTGGAGTCAACAGCAATGCTACAGAAAACAAAACATCCAGTCCTGGCCTGTCTGGTGGGGACTGTGAGGTCATGCTGTGATGTCATAATGGTGGCAGCCTAGATCAAGGCTGTGCTGTTGCTGCATCACTCATACACATATCACCAACCAAAAGAGATACTCGCATAAGGTTAGTGACTGTACAGATATAAGGGCAGATTAATGTGATGCGACGGCAGACTTGGGCAGTGACTACTGTAATATATGACTTATTACCTTGAGGACAGGACAGTATTGGATAAAAACAAAATCTCACACCTACTGGGGCAGTACCATACTCAGCAGCTACTAGGGCTGCATCTGGGATCTCTGTTTGGAAATGTTAGATGTCTCAGATAAGGGACATATTGTGCCATCCAGACATATTCTCCTGTTTCGAGATGTTTCATGAGCTCTGGATGGCACTATGTCCCATTATGCCCCGCCTCCTAAGTCCCAGTATGCGGACTGTTCCAGTTTTTTTAATGTGCAGAGGTGTGATAGATGTATATTGTGCTTTAGCCATTACTTTTGTTTTTCAAAAACTCAGAAAGCATATTAAGAAAGGTATAATAGGTTTATATTTTACTCCAAAAAATAGGGATAACATGATCCAATAAGAATTTGCTGTGATCCCTTGTGGATTGTTTTCAGATGGATGAAAATCTTGACTTATTTATGAAAGCAAAAACATTCTGAAATGACTTTAAAATAATAAAAAAAAAATATTTTTATTTTTTTAGTTTCTTCAGAGCAACGTTTGTATTTGTTATAACACTTGTAACCAATCATAAAAGTAAAATTATCACAGCAGCACAAAGTATTACTGGAGAGAAGTGTATCAATAATGTAATGGGCAGTGACATTTCCAGTTGTGTAATGGTGTTAGACAGGGCTACATGTGACAAGGGCAGCGCCATAATGTGGTGAGGAGGAGTATGGAAGCAAGCGATGGGAATTTAGATACTAATCATTAAATAGTATAAGGAATCGCTCCCTGTTATGTGCTAGGCAATGTTGTGCAGGAAACTCTTTGGGGTATATTTACTAAAGTGCAGGTTTATAGAAGTGGAGATGTTGCCCATAACAACCAATCAGATTTTACTTATCATTTATTTAGCACCTTCTAAAAGATCATAGCTAAAATTTGATTGGTTGCTATGGGCAACATCTCCACTTCCATAAAACCTCACTTGAGTAAATATACTCCCTGGAGTTAAAGCAGTGCTACAGAAGACAAAACATCCAAGTCATTAATTTAACTTACCTCATTATGTCGCTTTGAAGGTATCTTTATGTAGCTTTTTTTTCCATTTCCATGTGGTATTGTATGCTGGTCATTTCTAAGGTACTAAGAAAACACAATACAAATACAAAAAAAACCATATTGTGTTAGTACACTAAATAGGTCACTGTCACAATGGCACTTATATAAACATCAATGTAGAGTAAAAGTATGCCCAACATTTTTTAATACATTTACTTACTGATAACAAGTTAATGATAGTGTGTCCTATCTCCCCAAATACAGATCTTCGATATCTGTGGCTTGTTGTAGGACAAGGATATACTGGAGGAATCAAAGAGAAAGAATAAAAACATTATGGTATAGCCAGGGACGGCAACTGACATCTTGGGGCCCCATACACTAATATCTCTGGGGGCCCCCCACTCCCTCAATGTGTAACATATATATATATATATATATAATTCCAAATTCATACCGGCACTCCAATAAGTATAAACAGGTTCCTTTGCTGCTGTGCCCTCCAGGTCAACAATTGACAGGCATAGAGTGTGAAGCTCGGTGGCACTCAAGCAGGCTTAGTAGATGCAAAAAGAAGTTCCTTTATTTGCCTACATGTTTCGGGGAAAAGCACCCCGTCCTCAGGGCTAGACAACAATAAAAAGATACACATACAACACTTAAATACACCACAGAAAAAGACATTAGATTAATGAAAACCTGGGATTACAGTTTTCTTTAGGCTTATATAATCTTTAAAGGTATTTCTATATGTTCCCTGTAGGGGAGGCTGCTAATAGCTAATAGCTAATTGTTAATTATTATTGAGTAAGTCCTGTTTTTTTCGCAGTAGAAGGATTTAACACCATAAGTTCTGAATACCAATATTGAGACGAGATTATGGTGACAGTTAGGTATTGTCAGGATCTCCCCCTAAACGATGATATCTATGTATTTTAAATGTGCTGTCTTATACCGTATTTTTGTAGTTTTGTATGTTTTTTCCTACAGGTTCTATGGGAGCCTGTAATTGATTAATGTTTGTTTCCATGACGATCTCCCTGCCCCGCGGCGCACCGTGACGTCATTGCCCAGCGACACGGAAGTGTGCAGCATGTGCGGACGGGCGGCGGCGCCGTGAGGACAGGTGAGTACAATCTCTGCACTAATGTCTTTTTCTGTGGTGTATTTAAGTGTTGTATGTGTATCTTTTTATTGTTGTCTAGCCCTGAGGACGGGGTGCTTTTCCCCGAAACATGTATGCAAATAAAGGAACTTCTTTTTGCATCTACTAAGCCTGCTTGAGTGCCACCAAGCTTCACACTCTATATATATATATATATATATATATATATATATAGGTACAACACCGATAATCCGGCATGCTTGGTTCCGACACAGTGCCAGATTACCAGTTTTGTCGGACTATCAGTGTTATCGGCGGCGGTGGCATCAGTTGCATCCGGACTTCCCTTCCTAATTCTGCCGTGCAGCCCTCCTGTAGCCTAAATCACCCCCACAGCACCTACAGCTCCAGCAGCCCGACACCTCCAGCAGCATTACTAAGCCCATCCACAGCGTAACTAAACCCTCCAGCAGCGGTAGAGGCTAGATCCAAGTGGCCTAAGGGACCTTTTCCGTCAGGGGGAGGAGCCACGACACAAGGGGGTGGGGCTACGCCAGCGGTACAGTTGGTCTAGTATCCACACCACCAACTATTACCTTTAGTAATTAGGTGGCGAGCGAAGCGAGCCACCGTGCCCGAAGCGTGGCGAGCGAAGCGAGCCCACGAGGGTACTTTTTGGGTACCTTGTTCGGCCGCAGCTCCTCCCCCTGGTGATGGGTCTCCTCCCCTAGATACGTCAGAAGGTCCCTTCTCCCACTCCAATATAGAACCAACCCTCCCGCAGCTGGTGTCTCCGTCCTGGTATCCGGCGCCTTCCATGCGTGTCATGGGTTGCGCCACGTCAGGTCGTCATGGTAACCAGGATGCCCAGTGCGGCTCCCATCACGCGCTGTAATAAGAAACAAGTGACCTGATACAGACCCCTTTTACCTCCCCCGGCACCTGATGTGTCCCAATTAAAAGAGGTGCCGGATAAATGATGGTGTCGGTGTGTATGCGCGGATATAGATATAGATATATATAGTTATAGATATATAAAAGTTTACAAAGTAACATTTATAGATACTAATACATAATTACATGATACAGAGTAGCTGGGATTTCCCGCCGTCAGTCACTCACTGGGACATGCCGGCTGGCAACTCCGTCAGACTCCCAGTGGCATCATCAGGTCACGTCCCCCAGCGGCGTCTGTCAGGACAAACAAAGACGGGTTAAATCCTTAAATGTATGTTGAATAAAGGCAGAGTGCCTGCTGCTTGCGCAGAGGTTCTGTGTCTTTCCTATCACAGAGTCCCGAGTGCCAAACCTTTGCTATATATATATATATATATATATATATAAATCCAGAAAAGTAACTGTCACTCTGGAGTCAGAGCAATCAGTTGAAATAATTTTTATCCACAGTCAACGTTTCGGGGGTCTTAGCCCCGTCGTCAGGACATAACAGTACAGCATACAAAACACAATGAAAACTTACCCCACCTTTGTACCCCACCGCACGTGTATGTCCGCCCGCGGTCTCTCCCATGACTTCCGCCCGCCGGAGGTCACGATCCTTCCACCGCCCGGCTTCCGCCCCAGGTGTCACTAGGCAACCGCGAGTGTGCGTTCCACACACCCCGGCGTCTGCGCTCCACCGAGCGGAAGTTCCTCGTACATCTCACGGAGGGGGTGAATCATCTGGGCAGGTCCCGCCGGCGGATCTATAAAATGTATACACATTTATATATTATTGAAGTGTTACATAAAACAATATAACATGCATCAACAAACATTAAACATAATTGCATATGGACAACAATGTCCCCAAACCCAGCATCATAACAATTGCATGAATTACTTATAACCGAATAAAAGTTAAATGGTATTCCAATTAATTTTTTCATTAAGCCCATTAGGGGCTATAGTCCCTAACCGGATTATCCATCTCGATTCTTTCAGCAAGAGCTCACGAGCTCTATTGCCACCTCTCAATGTAATAGGCACATGATCTATGATAAAATATTTTAGCATGTCTAGCCTATGTCCAGCAGATTTAAAATGTTTTGCTACAGGTTTGGTCATGCAATTGTTATGATGCTGGGTTTGGGGACATTGTTGTCCATATGCAATTATGTTTAATGTTTGTTGATGCATGTTATATTGTTTTATGTAACACTTCAATAATATATAAATGTGTATACATTTTATAGATCCGCCGGCGGGACCTGCCCAGATGATTCACCCCCTCCGTGAGATGTACGAGGAACTTCCGCTCGGTGGAGCGCAGACGCCGGGGTGTGTGGAACGCACACTCGCGGTTGCCTAGTGACACCTGGGGCGGAAGCCGGGCGGTGGAAGGATCGTGACCTCCGGCGGGCGGAAGTCATGGGAGAGACCGCGGGCGGACATACACGTGCGGTGGGGTACAAAGGTGGGGTAAGTTTTCATTGTGTTTTGTATGCTGTACTGTTATGTCCTGACGACGGGGCTAAGACCCCCGAAACGTTGACTGTGGATAAAAATTATTTCAACTGATTGCTCTGACTCCAGAGTGCCAGTTACTTTTCTGGATTTATATTGATTTACCTTTACTGGGCACCGGAGCAGTTGTATTGGAATTGGAGTGCCAGCAAAACTTGGTTGGATATATATATATATATATATATATATATATATATATATATAGATCTATAACCACGCATAGTGTATTTAAAAATTCACAACAAGCTCCAACGTTTTGGGGCTGTCTTGCCCCCTTGTCAAGGTGAGTAACATAAAGAGTAAACAGAAAAAAACTACCTAAATACCTGGAGAAACCTGCCAAGTGCTCAGCAACGGCCGGAGTCCAGTGTCTCCATCCCAGTATCCGGCGCCTTAATCTGGCCCTGAACAGCGATCAGGTCTGAATTAGGCCCATTGTTATCAGGGGAGAGAATTTGCTGTACCATAAAAGCAGAATATGGCAACAGCTCTGTAGAAAGAATGGCATAGAACAAAGAGATAGAGAAGACTCTACCAAAGGGCCTTTAAATTGACCCCATAATAGCTATGAAGAGCGGGCGTTAGACATACAATATACCATACATTAGATATTATACCAGTAAAACATAATAGATTTGCTGGAATGGAGACTGGAAATTATTAAAGTCATAAAGCATATACAAGAAAGGTATTATAGGTTTATATTTTACTCAGAAAAATAGGGATAACATGATCCAATAAGAATTTGCTGTGATCCCTTGTGGATTGTTTTCAGATGGATGAAAATCTTGACTTTTAGTTATGAAAGCAAAAACATTCTGAAATGACTTTAAAATAATAAAGTTTTTTTTATTGAGTTACTTCAAAGCAACGTTTGTATTTGTTGTTAAACTAGTAGCCAATCATAAAAGTAGAATTATCACGTTTCCAGTTGTATAATGGTGTAAGACAGGGCTACATGTGACAAGGGCAGTGCCATAATGTGGTGAGGAGGAGTATGGCAACAAGTGGGAATTTATTTAGATACTAATCATTAAATTGTATAAGGAATCGCTCCCTGTTATGTGCTAGGCAATGTTGTGTAAGAAACTCTTGGGGGTATATTTACTAAAGTGCAGGTTTATAGAAGTGGAGATGTTGCCCATAGCAACCAATCAGATTTTACTTATTTATCTAGCACCTTCTAAAAGATTACCTGAGGGATCCCGCCCCCTCTCCCAGCTGTGGGAGCTTGGGAACGGGCAGCTGTGCTAAGGGACTCCCCTGCCTGGAAGGGCCCAGCTGGGGTCTGTGTCTTTAACTATTAGGGGGTGCCAGGAGGTACCCTTTAATCATGAGGAGGATTTTACTGGCTTCTCCAGTGAAAGTAAAAAAGAAAGGGAATGAAGGAACATCTGGCAGGATTGCAAGGGCGGCTGCTTCTGCAAAAGAACAGAAGAAAAAGCTTCCGGAGTCAAGATCTGAGTGCCCAGGACCTGCAGGGGCTAGAGGTGAGCAATATACCCCCTCCGTGCAAAGGGGGGGTACCTCAGAACAAAAAGCGCAGAGAGCAGAGAGCCCCAGAGCCGGAGCTGCAAAAGGTCCTCTCGCTAAAGGGGAAATTGTGCCTGCGGGTCAGTTTAAGGAAGGGGAGCGGCAATCAGCGCATCACGGAGCAGAGAAACCCCAAGAAGGGTCTCTGTCCATGGTAGCCCCCCTTACAGTGTCAACAGCAGCAGGTACCCCTGGGGGTGGTGTAGCCCCTTGGGGTAATGCTGTAATGGCCGGGAGTCCCTGTGAGGGGAGAAGGGGGAAGCTGCAGGACGGAGGAGAGCGGCTGGTGCCGCTGGTTGTAAAAATGAAAGAAAATAAAATTGAGCAAATATCCTGGTATGATGCCTCCCCTGAGCCCCCTGAGCAGGCAGAGAGTACCCTTGGGGGCATGCCAGCTCCCGGGGGGAGATCTGCGGATGCTGGGGGGTTAGGGGTTAAAGAAGGAGAAGAATACAGTATGAATGGGAGTTCAGCATCGGAGGGGTTAAATTCAGAAACAGAGGAAGATTCAAGTACAGAGGAAATACTGGCAGGAATGTCATTACAGGATCTCATATATGAATCAAAGAAAATCAGTAACCGCATTACAGAAGCAAGGAAGAAAAGAAATAAATGCCAAGTATGGGACAGACAACGGTACAGGGATCAAATAGAAGACCTTACCCTGTATCAGGCACGTATAAAGGGAAAAATGGTGGTCGCCCAGGAGGAATTAAGCAAAAAGGAGAATGAAGGAAATTCTTCAGCACAGCAGGGGTTAATAGCATTGCCGGCTGCTAAGGATTCCCCTGTAGCAATGCAAGGTACAGCGTTGCAGGAGCAGTGGCCCCAGAATGGAGTCCTTGGTGACGGAGAAGCGGAGGCGGTGCCGGTGGTAGCGCAACATCAACAGAGTGGAGGGAACCCTGATAACGTGGCCAGTGGAAAAGAAAACCCAGTTTCTATGGAGACAGAGGGGAGGCCTGTGTCTAAAGCTGAAACCACTTCGGCTGGAGGAACGAAAGCTGAGACGGAGCGGCCGGTGCAGTGGTTGCAGGGGGATCCTGGAGATGTGGCAGATGAAGGTGGCAGTGGAAAGGTGATCGGAGCTGCAAGTGCCAAGACCCGAATGTCAGAAAAGGAAGGTGAGGGGATCCCGGTTGATAAGCGGATGTCATCAGAGGGTGCCCTGGCCAGTATGAGTATTGGCAAAACGGCAGAGGAAAGTGGAAAGGGGCTTGCTGGAGACAGTAAACTGGAGGTGAGTGATTTCAGTACAGAAAGGAAGGAGGTAACTGTGGGAGCACCAGAAGTTTTTTTGGGTGGAGGGGGCCAAGATGGAAATTAAGAAAACTCAAAAGAAAATGTAAAAATTAAAGAAAACGATGAGAAGCCGGCCAAAGTTCAAGGTCAGACAAGGCTGGACAAAAGACTGCTTTCGGAGCAAGAAATGGAAGTAGTAGAAACTGTATATGGGAATCTGCAAGTACCTGAGAGGATGCGGGCCGCTGCAAAGCTAATAAGTGCAGTAACTCTTAAACATAAGGACAAGAGTAAGAACTTAGTGCCTGTAAAAAATAAAATGAATGTGATGCCTATTCTTGTTC
>NW_026969951.1:0-18377 GCF_028390025.1 Pseudophryne corroboree
TCATACTGACTGCTGGAGGACACATCACACACAGGACAGTCACTGTGCACTTCCTCTTATACTGACTGCAGGAGGACACATCACACACAGGACAGTCCACTGTGCACTTTCTCTTATACTGACTGCAGGAGGACACATCACACACAGGACAGTCACTGTGCACTTTCTTCTTATACTGACTGCAGGAGGACACATCACACACAGGACAGTCACTGTGCACTTCCTCTTATACTGACTGCAGGAGGACACATCACACACAGGACAGTCACTGTGCACTTCTCTTATACTGACTGCTGGAGGACACATCACACACAGGACAGTCACTGTGCACTTTCTCTTATACTGACTGCAGGAGTACACATCACACACAGGACAGTCACTGTGCACTTCCTCTTATAATGACTGCAGGAGGACACATCACACACAGGACAGTCACTGTGCACTTCCTCTTATACTGACTGCAGGAGGACACATCACACACAGGACAGTCACTGTGCACTTCCTCTTATACTGACTGCAGGAGGACACATCACACACAGGACAGTCACTGTGCACTTCCTCTTATACTGACTGCAGGAGGACACATCACACACAGGACAGTCACTCTGCACTTCCTCTTATACTGACTGCAGGAGGAACACATCACACACAGGACAGTCACTGTGCACTTCCTCTTATACTGACTGCAGGAGGACACATCACACACAGGACAGTCACAGTGCACTTCCTCTTATACTGACTGCAGGAGGACACATCACACACAGGACATTCACTGTGCTACTTCCTCTTATACTGACTGCAGGAGGACACATCACACACAGGACAGTCACTGTGCTACTTCCTCTTATACTGACTGCAGGAGGATCACATCACACACACAGGACAGTCACTGTGTACTTCCTCTTATACTGACTGCAGGAGGACACATCACACACAGGACAGTCACTGTGTACTTTCCTCTTATACTGACTGCAGGAGGACACATCACACACAGGACAGTCACTGTGCACTTCCTCTTATACTGACTGCAGGAGGACACATCACACACAGGACAGTCACTGTGCACTTCCTCTTATACTGACTGCAGGAGGACACATCACACACAGGACAGTCACTGTGCACTTCCTCTTATACTGACTGCTGGAGGACACATCACACACAGGACAGTCACTGTGCACTTCCTCTTATACTGACTGCAGGAGGACACATCACACACAGGACAGTCACTGTGCACTTCCTCTTATACTGACTGCAGGAGGACACATCACACACAGGACAGTCACTGTGCACTTCCTCTTATACTGACTGCAGGAGGACACATCACACACAGGACAGTCACTGTGCACTTCCTCTTATACTGACTGCAGGAGGACACATCACACACAGGACAGTCACTGTGCTCTTCCTCTTATACTGACTGCAGGAGGACACATCACACACAGGACAGTCACTGTGCACTTCCTCTTATACTGACTGCAGGAGGACACATCACACACAGGACAGTCACTGTGTACTTCCTCTTATACTCACTGCAGGAGGACACATCACACACAGGACAGTCACTGTGCTCTTCCTCTTATACTGACTGCAGGAGGACACAGCACACACAGGACAGTCACTGTGCTCTTCCTCTTATACTGACTGCAGGAGGACACATCACACACAGGACAGTCACTGTGCACTTCCTCTTATACTCACTGCAGGAGGACACATCACACACAGGACAGTCACTGTGCACTTCCTCTTATACTGACTGCAGGAGGACACATCACACACAGGACAGTCACTGTGCACTTCCTCTTATACTGACTGCAGGAGGACACATCACACACAGGACAGTCACTGTGCACTTCCTCTTATACTGACTGCAGGAGGACACATCACACACAGGACAGTCACTGTGCTCTTCCTCTTATACTGACTGCAGGAGGACACATCACACACAGGACAGTCACTGTGCACTTCCTCTTATAATGACTGCAGGAGGACACATCACACACAGGACAGTCACTGTGCACTTCCTCTTATACTGACTGCAGGAGGACACATCACACACACAGGACAGTCACTGTGCACTTCCTCTTATACTGACTGCAGGAGGACACATCACACACAGGACAGTCACTGTGCACTTCCTCTTATACTGACTGCAGGAGGACACATCACACACAGGACAGTCACTGTGCACTTCCTCTTATACTGACTGCAGGAGGACACATCACACACAGGACAGTCACTGTGCACTTCCTCTTATACTGACTGCAGGAGGACACATCACACACAGGACAGTCACTGTGCACTTCCTCTTATACTGACTGCAGGAGGACACATCACACACAGTACAGTCACTGTGCACTTCCTCTTATACTGACTGCAGGAGGACACATCACACACAGGACAGTCACTGTGCACTTCCTCTTATACTGACTGCAGGAGGACACATCACACACAGTGCAGTCACTGTGCACTTCCTCTTATACTGACTGCAGGAGGACACATCACACACAGGACAGTCACTGTGCACTTCCTCTTATACTGACTGCAGGAGGACACATCACACACAGGACAGTCACTGTGCACTTCCTCTTATACTGACTGCAGGAGGACACATCACACACAGGACAGTCACTGTGCACTTCCTCTTATACTGACTGCAGGAGGATACATCACACACAGGGCTGTCACTGTGCACTTCCTCTTATACTGACCGCAGGAGGACACATCACACACAGGGCTGTCACTGTGCACTTCCTCTTATACTGACCGCAGGAGGACACATCACACACAGGACAGTCACTGTGCACTTCCTCTTATACTGACCGCAGGAGAACACATCACACACAGGACAGTCACTGTGCACTTCCTCTTATACTGACCGCAGGAGGACACATCACACACAGGACAGTCACTGTGTACTTCCTCTTATACTGACCGCAGGAGAACACATCACACACAGGACAGTCACTGTGCACTTCCTCTTATACTGACCGCAGGAGAACACATCACACACAGGACAGTCACTGTGCACTTCCTCTTATACTGACCGCAGGAAGACACATCACACACAGGACAGTCACTGTGCACTTCCTCTTATACTGACTGCAGGAGGACACATCACACACAGGGCAGTCACTGTGCACTTCCTCTTATACTGACTGCAGGAGGACACATCACACACAGGACAGTCACTGTGCAGTTCCTCTTATACTGACTGCAGGAGGACACATCACACACAGTACAATCACTGTGCACTTCCTCTTATACTGACTGCAGGAGGACACATCACACACAGGGCAGTCACTGTGCACTTCCTCTTATACTGACTGCAGGAGGACACATCACACACAGGACAGTCACTGTGCTCTTCCCCTTATACTGACTGCAGGAGGACACCACACACAGGACAGTCACTGTGCACTTCCTCTTATACTGACTGCAGGAGGACACCACACACACAGGACAGTCACTGTGCACTTCCTCTTATACTGACTGCAGGAGGACACATCACACACAGGACAGTCACTGTGCACTTCCTCTTATACTGACTGCAGGAGGACACATCACACACAGTACAATCACTGTGCACTTCCTCTTATACTGACTGCAGGAGGACACATCACACACAGGACAGTCACTGTGCACTTCCTCTTATACTGACTGCAGGAGGACACATCACACACAGGACAGTCACTGTGCACTTCCTCTTATACTGACTGCAGGAGGACACATCACACACAGGACAGTCAGTGTGCTCTTCCTCTTATACTGACTGCAGGAGGACACATCACACACAGGACAGTCACTGTGCACTTCCTCTTATACTGACTGCAGGAGGACACATCACACACAGGACAGTCACTGTGCACTTCCTCTTATACTGACTGCAGGAGGACACATCACACACAGGACAGTCACTGTGCACTTCCTCTTATATTGACTGCAGGAGGACACATCACACACAGGACAGTCACTGTGCACTTCCTCTTATACTGACTGCAGGAGGACACATCACACACAGGACAGTCACTGTGCTCTTCCTCTTATACTGACTGCAGGAGGACACATCACACACAGGACAGTCACTGTGCACTTCCTCTTATACTGACTGCAGGAGGACACATCACACACAGGACAGTCACTGTGCACTTCCTCTTATACTGACTGCAGGAGGACACATCATACACAGGACAGTCACTGTGCACTTCCTCTTATACTGACTGCAGGACGACACATCACACACAGGACAGTCACTGTGCACTTCCTCTTATACTGACTGCAGGAGGACACCACACACAGGACAGTCACTGTGCACTTCCTCTTATACTGACAGCAGGAGGACACATCACACACAGGACAGTCACTGTGCACTTACTCTTATACTGACTGCAGGAGGACACCACACACAGGACAGTCACTGTGCTCTTCCTCTTATACTGACTGCAGGAGGACACATCACACACAGAACAGTCACTGTGCACTTCCTCTTATACTGACCGCAGGAGGACACATCACACACAGGACAGTCACTGTACACTTCCTCTTATACTGACTGCAGGAGGACACATCACACACAGGACAGTCACTGTGCACTTCCTCTTATACTCACTGCAGGAGGACACATCACACACAGGACAGTCACTGTGCACTTCCTCTTATACTGACTGCAGGAGGACACATCACACACAGGACAGTCACTGTGCACTTACTCTTATACTGACTGCAGGAGGACACATCACACACAGGACAGTCACTGTGCTCTACCTCTTATACTGACTGCAGGAGGACACATCACACACAGGGCAGTCACTGTGCACTTCCTCTTATACTGACTGCAGGAGGACACATCACACACAGGACAGTCACTGTGCACTTCCTCTTATACTGACTGCAGGAGGACACATCACACACAGGACAGTCACTGTGCACTTCCTCTTATACTGACTGCAGGGAGGACACATCACACACAGGACAGTCACTGTGCACTTCCTCTTATACTGACTGCAGGAGGACACATCACACACAGGACAGTCACTGTGCACTTCCTCTTATACTGACTGCAGGAGGACACATCACACACAGGACAGTCACTGTGCACTTCCTCTTATACTGACTGCAGGAGGACACCACACACAGGACAGTCACTGTGCACTTCCTCTTATACTGACTGCTGGAGGACACATCACACTCAGGACAGTCACTGTGCACTTCCTCTTATACTGACTGCAGGAGGACACATCACACTCAGGACAGTCACTGTGCACTTCCTCTTATACTCACTGCAGGAGGACACATCACACACAGGACAGTCACTGTGCACTTCCTCTTATACTGACTGCAGGAGGACACATCACACACAGGACAGTCACTGTGCACTTCCTCTTATACTGACTGCAGGAGGACACATCACACAGGACAGTCACTGTGCTCTTCCTCTTATACTGACTGCAGGAGGACACATCACACACAGGACAGTCACTGTGCACTTCCTCTTATACTGACTGCAGGAGGACACATCACACACAGGACAGTCACTGTGCACTGCCTCTTATACTGACTGCAGGAGGACACATCACACACAGGACAGTCACTGTGCACTTCCTCTTATACTGACTGCTGGAGGACACATCACACACAGGACAGTCACTGTGCTCTTCCTCTTATACTGACTGCAGGAGGACACATCACACACAGGACAGTCACTGTGCTCTTCCTCTTATACTGACTGCAGGAGGACACATCACACACAGGACAGTCACTGTGCACTTCCTCTTATACTGACTGCAGGAGGACACATCACACACAGGACAGTCACTGTGCACTTCCTCTTATACTGACAGCAGGAGGACACATCACACACAGGACAGTCACTGTGCACTTCCTCTTATACTGACTGCTGGAGGACACATCACACACAGGACAGTCACTGTGCTCTTCCTCTTATACTGACTGCAGGAGGACACATCACACACAGGACAGTCACTGTGCTCTTCCTCTTATACTGACTGCAGGAGGACACATCACACACAGGACAGTCACTGTGCACTTCCTCTTATACTGACTGCAGGAGGACACATCACACACAGGACAGTCACTGTGCACTTCCTCTTATACTGACTGCAGGAGGACACATCACACACAGAGCAGTCTCTGTGCACTTCCTCTTATACTGACTGCAGGAGGACACATCACACACAGGACAGTCACTGTGCACTTCCTCTTATACTGACTACAGGAGGTCACATCACACACAGGACAGTCACTGTACACTTCCTCTTATACTGACTGCAGGAGGACACATCACACACAGGACAGTCACTGTGCACTTCCTCTTATACTGACTGCAGGAGGACACATCACACACAGGACAGTCACTGTGCACTTCCTCTTATACTGACTGCAGGAGGACACATCACACACAGGACAGTCACTGTGCACTTCCTCTTATTCTGACTGCAGGAGGACACATCACACACAGGACAGTCACTGTGCACTTCCTCTTATACTGACTGCAGGAGGACACATAACACACAGGACAGTCGCTGTGCACTTCCTCTTATACTGACTGCAGGAGGACACATCACACACAGGACAGTCACTGTGCTCTACCTCTTATACTGACTGCAGGAGGACACATCACACACAGGACAGTCACTGTGCACTTCCTCTTATACTGACTGCAGGAGGACACATCACACACAGGACAGTCACTGTGCTCTTCCTCTTATACTGACTGCAGGAGGACACATCACACACACAGGACAGTAACTGTGCGCTTCCTCTTATACTGACTGCAGGAGGACACATCACACACAGGATAGTCACTGTGCTCTTCCTCTTATACTGACTGCAGGAGGACACATCACACACAGGACAGTCACTGTGCCCTTCCTCTTATACTGACTGCAGTAGGACACATCACACACAGGACAGTCACTGTGCACTTCCTCTTATACTGACTGCAGGAGGACACATCACACACAGGACAGTCACTGTGCTCTTCCCCTTATACTGACTGCAGGAGGACACATCACACAGGACAGTCACTGTGCACTTCCTCTTATACTGACTGCAGGAGGACACATCACACACACAGGACAGTCACTGTGCACTTCCTCTTACACTGACTGCAGGAGTACACCACACACAGGACAGTCACTGTGCACTTCCTCTTATACTGACTGCAGGAGGAAACATCACACACAGTACAGTCACTGTGCTCTTCCCCTTATACTGACTGCAGGAGGACACATCACACACAGGACAGTCACTGTGCACTTCCTCTTATACTGACTGCAGGAGGAAACATCACACACAGTACAGTCACTGTGCACTTCCTCTTATACTGACTGCAGGAGGACACATCACACACAGGACAGTCACTGTGCACTTCCTCTTATACTGACTGCAGGAGGACACATCACACACAGGACAGTCACTGTGCACTTCCTCTTATACTGACTGCAGGAGGACACATCACACACAGGACAGTCACTGTGCACTTCCTCTTATACTGACTGCAGGAGGACACATCACACACAGGACAGTCACTGTGCACTTCCTCTTATACTGACTGCAGGAGGACACATCACACACACAGGACAGTCACTGTGCACTTCCTCTTATACTGACAGCAGGAGGACACATCACACACAGGATAGTCACTGTGCACATCCTCTTATACTGACTGCAGGAGGACACATCACACACAGGACAGTCACTGTGCACTTCCTCTTATACTGACTGCAGGAGGACACATTACACACAGGACAGTCACTGTGCACTTCCTCTTATACTGACTGCAGGAGGACACATCACACACAGGACAGTCACTGTGCACTGCCTCTTATACTGACTGCAGGAGGACACATCACACACAGGACAGTCACTGTGCACTTCCTCTTATACTGACTGCAGGAGGACACATCACACACAGGACAGTCACTGTGCACTTCCTCTTATACTGACTGCAGGAGGACACATCACACACAGGACAGTCACTGTGCACTTCCTCTTATACTGACTGCAGGAGGACACATCACACACAGGACAGTCACTGTGCACTGCCTCTTATACTGACTGCAGGAGGACACATCACACACAGGACAGTCACTGTGCACTTCCTCTTATACTGACTGCAGGAGGACACATCACACACAGGACAGTCACTGTGCACTTCCTCTTATACTGACTGCAGGAGGACACATCACACACAGGACAGTCACTGTGCTCTTCCTCTTATACTGACTGCAGGAGGACACATCACACACAGGACAGTCACTGTGCACTTCCTCTTATACTGACTGCAGGAGGACACATCACACACAGGACAGTCACTGTGCACTTCCCCTTATACTGACTGCAGGAGGACACCACACACAGGACAGTCACTGTGCACTTCCCCTTATACTGACTGCAGGAGGACACATCACACAGGACAGTCACTGTGCTCTTTTTCTATGTGATCTTTTTAATAGAAACTTGTCGGCTGTTATTACAAAGCATACAAATAAATAGTAAATCAGAACCATTGTATTGATTAATACAGTGATGATTTTTTATCTGCATATTTTGTATTTAAATTATAAAATGTGATGTTGTTTTCAGTTACTGACTTTGAGTTCTAATTTTATAGCATGAGAGGAGGGGAATGACTGGTCTCAAACTGCTTAGAAATGTAGTGAGAAGATTCTTCTGACATAATATAGAAATCACATTAATATAGAAAATGCACAATCCATAAGGGATACTTATATATGTAAAGTCTGCTGTATAAATAATCTGTGTAATCAAATGTGTAATATTCCTATAATGTACAGTAGAGAGCTTATCATGCCATATATAAAGGCCTGTAGTATAAGTGAGTGATCACATCCATAAATGGCAACTAGTGATGACATCACTGTACTATATATAAGGATTACCTATAGTGCTAATGTAATGTAGAAGGATATTATGTATCACCTCAGTGTTCTGTATAATAATGATCACCTGCTGCCCTGGTCCTTGTATCTGGTCTTTATACTCCTCAGTGACTTCTAATATTATTACTTACACCGGGGCAATGTTGCCTCCCATAATTCTTCTCTTTATGCTTTTATCTCTCAGTGACATTACAGAAGACGTCTTCAGATGCAGCACTTGAAGGTTAGTGGCTGTTAGGGTCTCCTGCCCTGTGCTGCCACGTCGTCATGGCAACCGGGAGACAAGTGCTAGTGGAGTAACCTGAGCGCAACTGATACTCCGGTTCGGGTCTTTTGCTGTGCAGTGGTTATAGGCTCTGTGCACGGCAGGGGATCCGGTGCTGGTTTTTGTGCTCACAGTCTGTGAGGTCTGAGTGGGGCGTGGACAGCACCTGCTTTATAAGGCCTCTTTTCAGGGTAAGCAGATGCTGCTGAATCTTTGTTGGTTAGTCAGTTCATGAAAGTTAGCCAGTACTGTGTAGCTTTGTATTTGTTTGTTGCTTGCTGCAAATAGGCCTGGGGATTTGGTATTACACTCTGCCAATCCAGACCTAGCAGTAAGACTGGAGTCAGTCGTTTAGCTTGCTGGGGTTCTGTTACTACTCTGTGAACTTAGCAAGTTTGCGGCTGTATTCTAAGACTTGCCTGTCTAATCCTGTCTCACTGTGCTAGGTGTCAGGGGTCAGTTTAGTGGCAGTAAGCTAAAACCTGTGCACTGCAAGTGAGAATTAGGATTGTGGAGATTCTCCTTGTGTCTATCATTCCATCTCAGACCAAGGAGTTTACTGCCACACCCGTTGGTAACCCTTTAGGGTTTTGCTGTTGCCCTTAGCAACAGCATTTCGGGTTCTCTACGTATTAAAACACAACATCTTGCTTTTCCATCTGAGCAGTTCTAATACAAGGGAGATACCCAGTTCCTTAGCCTCTGGGCTTCTCTGTTCACTTTGTGTGTATTTTGTTACCCTATCACCTTCTGTGTACGTTATGTCATATCCCCCAGTTTGTCTGTGAGTCCATCTGTTTTGCATAACAGTTCAAACACCAGTACATTCCTGCAGACACTGGAGTGCATAACAGTTCTGACACCAGTACTTTCCTGCAGGCACTGGTGTGCATAACATATTCAGCAGCCTAATACTCCTGTTGAAATTTTGTGTTAATATGGAGCATACCCCTCAAAATACGTTGCAACAGGTGGTCGATCAGGTGCAGGTCCTGACTCGACAATTTAATGATTTGTCCATTAAAATGCACACCTCCCAGGCTGCTGGCGGAGCTCCCGCAGCAGCAGCACCTGCAGGGGTTAAGGAGCCGAAAGTAAATCTCCCGGATCGTTTTTCTGGAGATCGCTCGCAGTTCTTTTGTTTCAAGGAGAGCTGCAAGCTATACTTCCGGCTTAGGCCTCAGTCTTCTGGGTCGGAGATTCAGCGGGTGGGCATAGTGATTTCCTTGCTACAAGGAGACCCACAGGTCTGGGCATATGGGTTGCAGCCTGACTGTCCGTCGCTTAAAAGTGTTGATGCTTTTTTTACGGCACTGGGCATGTTGTATGATGACCCTGACAAGACGGCCTCAGCCGAGGCTCAGATTTCGATCCTTAAGCAAGGGCGAAGGCCAGTTGAGGTTTACTGTACGGAGTTTCGGAGGTTGGCCCATGATACCCAGTGGAATGACCCAGCCCTGAGACACCAGTACCGAAGAGGTCTTTCTAACCAGATAAAGGACCAACTGGTACAATATCCCTTGCCTGATAGCTTGGATCAGCTCATGCAGTTATCCATCCGGGTGGATAGACGGCTGAGAGAGCGTAGGCTTGAAAGGGAGACTGAGATTTCCTTCCTTCCCAAGGGAACCTCAGACTCTGAGGAATTTTCTGAGGAGCCTATGCAGATTGGGGCTACCCGCCTCTCCTCGCGTGAGAAGACGCGGAGGAGACAGCAGGGGTTGTGTTTGTACTGTGGGAATAAAGGTCATGTGGTAGTATCATGCCCAGAAAAGCCGGAAAACTTCAGGGCCTGAGGGTGATGGGAAATATCCTGTCAGGCCAGAAGTCAGAATTTCCCAAGAAGACTTTTATCATTCCGGTGACCTTGAAGATCCTCGGTCAAACTGTCAAGACTGAGGCCTTTGTGGACAGTGGGGCCGACGGGGTTTTTATGGACCGCCAATTCGCCCTGAAACACTCTGTTCCCTTAGTACCCTTGGCATCGGAAATTGAGATTTGTGGGTTAAACGGGGAACCATTATCCCAAGGTAAAATTACCTCTTGCACTAGCCAGATTTCTTTGTTTATTGGAGCCACACACTCTGAAAAATTGTCCTTTTATGTGACTGTCTGTACTTTTGTCCCATTGGTGTTGGGGTTACCCTGGTTAAGGGCCCACAATCCTCAATTTGACTGGGTCTCTGGGGAGATTCTTAGTTGGGGTACTGATTGTTTCAGGAGTTGCTTGAGCCTTCCAGTCAGGCTCTCGCAGCTAAGTTTGCCAGGATTGCCAGGGTGTTATGCAGATTTTGCGGACGTGTTCTCCAAAAAAGTTGCAGAGGTACTACCTCCCCATCGCCCCTATGACTGTGCCATTGATTTGTTGCCAAATGCTAAGCTTCCCAAGAGCAGGTTGTACTCCCTGTCACGTCCTGAGACTCAGGCTATGGCAGAGTACATTCAGGAGAACTTGGCTAAGGGATTTATCAGACCTTCACAGTCTCCAGTTGGGTCGGGGTTCTTCTTCGTGGGTAAAAAGGAGGGTTCGTTGCGACCCTGCATCGACTTCAGGGAATTGAACCGTATCACGATTAAAAACTCATACCCACTGCCTCTCATTTCGGTCTTGTTTGACCAGCTTCGTACTGCCACCATTTTTTCTAAGATTGACCTACGCGGTGCGTACAATCTAATCCGAATAAGAGAGGGGGATGAATGGAAGACTGCCTTTAATACCCACTCAGGGCATTATGAATATTTGGTGATGCCTTTTGGGCTCTGTAATGCCCCGGCAGTCTTCCAGGATTTCATGAATGATGTGCTCAGGGAATATTTGGATAGATTCTTAGTTGTATACTTAGATGACATCCTAATCTTCTCCCATTCCCTGGAGGAACATCAGAAGCATGTACGCTTAGTCCTCCAGAAACTCAGAGACCACCGGCTTGGGGCGAAGCTGGAGAAGTGCGAATTTGAAGTTCAGCAAATCGCATTTCTAGGATATATTATCTCCCCAGAAGGTTTCCAAATGGAGGGTTCCAAGGTACAGGCAGTCCTGGATTGGGTGCAGCCCACTAGTTTGAAGGCGCTTCAGCGTTTCCTGGGCTTTGCGAATTTTTATAGACGATTTATCGCTGGATTTTCGTCTATAGTGGCGCCCTTGGTGGCACTCACTAAGAAAGGGGCGGATGTTGCTCACTGGTCTTGTGAGGCTAAAGCGGCTTTTGCCCGTCTCAAAAGGGCATTTGTTTCGGCCAAGGTGCTGCGACACCCAGATCCAGAGCGTCCTTTTGTGGTGGAGGTGGATGCCTCTGAGATGGGTATTGGGGCAGTGCTTTCTCAGATGGGAGTGTCTGATAATCGCCTTCATCCCTGTGCTTACTTTTCCCGTAAATTTTCGCCTGCCGAAATGAATTATGACGTGGGTAACCGGGAATTGTTGGCTATTAAGGATGCACTCGAGGAGTGGAGACACTGGCTTGAGGGGGCTAAGTTTGTGGTCTCAATTCTCACTGACCATAAGAATCTGGCATATTTAGAGTCAGCGAAGCGTCTCAATGCCAGGCAGGCACGATGGGCTTTGTTTTTTGCTCGCTTTAATTTTTTGATAACATATCGCCCTGGGTCAAAAAACATCAAGGCTGATGCGCTCTCGCGGAGTTTTGCTCCAATCCAGGAGACCACCGAGGAGCCGTTGCCCATTGTTTCCCCATCATGTATTAAAGTGGGCATTACCCAGGACCTCTTATCATTAGTCCTTAGAGCACAGGAGCAGGCTCCTCCAGACCTTCCGGTAGGTCTTTTGTTTGTGCCTCCTAGGTTAAGACAGCGAGTGTTCCTGGAATTCCATGCCAAGAAGTCGGCAGGTCACCCGGGTATTGCCAGAACTCGGGAGTTGCTATCTAGGGCGGTGTGGTGGCCCTCGGTGGCTAAGGATGTGGATCAGTGGGTTCGGGCATGTGACATCTGTGCCCGAAATAAGACTCCTAGAGGGGTTCCTGTTGGCCCATTACATCCACTCTCTATCCCATCTAAGCCATGGACCCACATTTCAATGGATTTTGTGGTGGACTTGCCCAAATCCTCGGGGATGACAGCCATCTGGGTTGTCGTTGACAGGTTTTCGAAGATGGCGCACTTCGTTCCACTGGTTGGGCTGCCATCAGCCAGACGCCTGTCTGAATTATTTATGCTGCATGTTGTGCGTCTCCACGGGTTGCCACTTGATGTGGTCTCTGACCGCGGATCCCAGTTTGTGGCCAAATTCTGGAGGGCATTTTGTTCCGATCTCCAGATTTCTGTCAGCTTGTCGTCAGGCTACCATCCGCAGACTGAAAGGGTGAACCAGTCCTTGGAGCAGTTCCTCAGGTGTTATGTCTCCAAGTGTCAGACTGACTGGGTTGCTCATCTGTCCATGGCGGAGTTTGCCTATAACAACGCGGCTCACTCTGCTACAGGGATCTCTCCCTTCCTTTGTGTGTATGGGCATCATCCTAAGGCCAATTCTTTTGACCCCCTGGACTCCACGCCTGGTGGTTCCTCTGTGGTTTCGGTCCTTAGAGGTATTTGGCGGAAAGTGAAGAAAGCCCTTGTGTCTGTGTCATTAGTGACCAAAAGGATTTTTGATAAGCGGAAAAGACCCTGCAGCTTCAAATTAGGAGACTTCGTCTGGTTGTCTACCAAGAATTTGAAGTTGAGACAGCCATCTCATAAGTTAGGGCCCCGGTTCATCGGCCCTTATAAGATCACCAGGGTTATCAATCCGGTGGCATTTCAGTTAGATCTGCCCCGTTCTTTGGGTATCAATAAAACATTTCATTGTTCCCTTTTAAAACGGGCGATTAGTAATCCTTCTTCCAGTGGAAGACCTTCCCCTCTTCTGATACGTGGCCAGAGGGAGTTTGTTGTTGAAAGGATTCTTGACTCCAAGGTGGTTCGGGGTCGGCTGTCATTTTTGGTGCACTGGAAGGGGTATGGCCCGGAGGAGCGGTCGTGGGTGCGCAGTTGTGATCTTCATGCCCCCAGACTGATACGCTCTTTCTTCTCGCAGTTCCCCGATAAACCCGGTGGTAGGGGTTCTTTGACCCCTCGTCAGAGGGGGGGTACTGTTAGGGTCTCCTGCCCTGTGCTGCCACGTCGTCATGGCAACCGGGAGACAAGTGCTAGTGGAGTAACCTGAGCGCAACTGATACTCCGGTTCGGGTCTTTTGCTGTGCAGTGGTTATAGGCTCTGTGCACGGCAGGGGATCCGGTGCTGGTTTTTGTGCTCACAGTCTGTGAGGTCTGAGTGGGGCGTGGACAGCACCTGCTTTATAAGGCCTCTTTTCAGGGTAAGCAGATGCTGCTGAATCTTTGTTGGTTAGTCAGTTCATGAAAGTTAGCCAGTACTGTGTAGCTTTGTATTTGTTTGTTGCTTACTGCAAATAGGCCTGGGGATTTGGTATTACACTCTGCCAATCCAGACCTAGCAGTAAGACTGGAGTCAGTCGTTTAGCTTGCTGGGGTTCTGTTACTACTCTGTGAACTTAGCAAGTTTGCGGCTGTATTCTAAGACTTGCCTGTCTAATCCTGTCTCACTGTGCTAGGTGTCAGGGGTCAGTTTAGTGGCAGTAAGCTAAAACCTGTGCACTGCAAGTGAGAATTAGGATTGTGGAGATTCTCCTTGTGTCTATCATTCCATCTCTGACCAAGGAGTTTACTGCCACACCCGTTGGTAACCCTTTAGGGTTTTGCTGTTGCCCTTAGCAACAGCATTTCGGGTTCTCTACGTATTAAAACACAACATCTTGCTTTTCCATCTTAGCAGTTCTAATACAAGGGAGATACCCAGTTCCTTAGCCTCTGGGCTTCTCTGTTCACTTTGTGTGTATTTTGTTACCCTATCACCTTCTGTGTACGTTATGTCATATCCCCCAGTTTGTCTGTGAGTCCATCTGTTTTGCATAACAGTTCAAACACCAGTACATTCCTGCAGACACTGGAGTGCATAACAGTTCTGACACCAGTACATTCCTGCAGACACTGGAGTGCATAACAGTTCTGACACCAGTACTTTCCTGCAGGCACTGGTGTGCATAACAGTGGCATTTTCTCTTTAAATAAATGAAGAAGAATAGCTGTATCTATAGTATATGTTTATTGACTGTCTGTGGGGTAAATCATACTTGCCGTCTTCTAGGCTGCTCTCTCTGGGAGAGAGCAGCCAGGTCGGCTCAGCAGGGGGGCGGGCAGTGAGGTTACGTCCAGAGGGGCGTGGGGGAGGCGGGGTGGGGGCGTGGCTGTGGAATTGCGTCATATAAGCCACGCCCCCTGCTGTGTAATGCCGCTATTACCGGCATTATACAGCAGAGGGCGTGGCTATGATGACGCAATTCAACAAGAATCGCGTCATCTCCTGGCCGGACCGCCCACTTTACTCGCTAAGTGGGCGGCCGGGCAGGGAGGACCCCTGAAATTGGGAGACCTGCCTGCTCTTCCGGGGGGCCGGGAGGGTCACCCGATTTTCGGGAGCCTCCCGGCCATTCCGGGAGAGTAGGCAAGTATGTAATAGGGGTCTGAGCTACCAGAGGTGCGGGAATTCATATGAGGTTGCTTATATTTTTAAAAGTGACATTCATTTACAAAGCAAAAGCAGGTTGGTTTATGCATGTGCTAGGGGGGTGATTTAGACTACGATCAGCTTCCCTGACATGTGGGGGGACGCCCAGCACAGGGCTAGTCCTTCCTGTGTGTCAGGCCCTACCCTATCATACAGGTACAAAAACATCGCACAGTGGCGATCTTTTGTACTGTAGGAGTAGCTCCCGGCCAGCGCAGCTCCTGCGCGCTGGCCGGGAGCTACTTGTCGCTGCCCGGGTTGCAGCAGCTGCGTGTGACGTCACGCAGCCGCCATGGACCGTCCTACCAATGGTCTGGGCATGCCTGCGTTTCCCAGTCCGTGCCCCCTAAATGGCGGCCAAATGGCGCCGGCCTGCCCCCTCCCGCCCAGTGACCGCCTCTGCCTGTCAATCAGGCAGAGGCCATCGCAGGGCTAAGACAGCCGTTGGCTGTCTGCTATGCGCCGGCGCACTGCGGCGCCGATGCATTCACACTTAAGGCATGATCGCTGCTCTGTGAACACGCACATCAGCGATCAGGTCTGAATTAGCCCCTATGTGCGGACCTATTGCTCAGTAAATCAATTACTGTACTTGCAAAGGTTTACCATGAACCCTTTATAAGCACAGTGTAATAATGTGTGGTATATCCCATTTCATGCAGTATTAGGCACCTCTTGGGCTCTAGTGGAACTAAAAGTCCCAACATCACCTGACAGTCACTGACAAGACATGTTGGATCTTATCCTGCTGAGGCGCTACAGATTGCCAAAGAGAATAATGGCTTCTGATTGGCAGGGAATGCTGGGACATTTAGTCTCCCCAACAGTTAAGATGTTACTGTTTACCTGATCCTAGACCAACGAATGCATAACTTTCTGTGCCACCTTACAGTACATATACTGTAAATAATCATTACTCCTTGCATACACCTTCATACTGAAATGGCAGATTGCTAATGCAAAGTCCTTACTTGGGAAGAACCTTAATGTTCTGAGAGTTTGTGTGGCACCCTGGAACTTGGTATGTGTGTGTGTCCCTTTAAGAACATTTGCAGCAGCTCCACAGCAGCAGGAGAAATGCTGGGACAGGTGGAGTTAACTGCAGCCTTAGGTCCAGTCAAGTGGCCTGAAACAGTAGCGTTTTTTCCCACACGCCCATAAAACGGCCTGTTTCCGCCCAGTAACACCCATTTCCTGTCAATCACACTACGATCGCCGGAGCGAAGAAAAAGCCGTGAGTAAAAATACTTTCTTCATAGCAAATTTACTTGTCGCAGTGCGAATATTGCGCATGCGCACTAAGCGGAAATTCACTGCGATGCTAAGAAATTTGCAGAGCGAACGACTCGAAATGAGGGCCATTGTACCCTTCAAGAATTTAGAAAGAATATGTGATCCATGCTTCATTTGTATGCCTTGACAGCTGCTCAATAGTGGAAATCCTGACAGGGCTACTAAAAGGGTCAGCTCTGCGAGAAATTGCATCATGGGCCTAGGAAGGAAACAGCAGAACAAGTTTTGCAGCATCTAGCAAAGATATTTGAGCTTTAGAACATTCCAGAATTTATGAGTAAGTTCTACCTGAGAAAACAGTTACCAGGAGAAACTTTGAAAGACTATGAATTGGGGTTGCACAAGAGGCCATACGAGCTATTAGAGCCATGGATGCACAGGAAGTGAGAAATGAAGAGGAAACTCTGGTGATGCAGTTTATAGAAGGAACAAATACAGAGACAGTCAAAGCACAGCTGAAGTTGCTGCCTCAAGAAAATTTCCTGAGCTTTAAAGAAGCTGCTATTCAAGTTATTGGATCATAACAAGAGCAAGTGATGCCTTTTCTGGAAATACTAGGCTTTAAGGAGAAGTTAATTTCATAAGAGATCAAGGTGCAGGGTTCACAGAAAGTTACAGGTAATCCACTTGGTGCCTTGACTACCAAAGTGGATGAGTTGACATCACGTCTTACTGAGATGTCTTGAGAAATTGGCCAACTCAAGGAGAAGAACCGCCTCCATGAAGGCCAGATCATAAGAAACCCATTTGTGAATGGTGGGAACCACCACCGAGAAATGGAAGAAGGGCACCTGACAAATTTGACGCCCAGGTCCAGTAAAAGTTTTGAGTTTAGAAGTGATGATCCCGCAGTTGAACATACGGCAGACAAGAGTAATTTCTATCGACCCCATGGACCAGTTGTGTAAAATTTGCTGGCCCCTACTACCAGTGGGATTTCCTGATCCAATAGAACCAGCCCATGTACCACAACCAGAACCAGAACCAATACAAGAGTTGCCAGAAAATGTAGAACCAATGGTGTAAAAAGAGAATGTAATTGATCCCTCTGTTCGAAGATCAGAAAGAAGTATCAAAGAAATACTACCTCTGAGATATCGTTAAGAAGGCAGAAGAAGTAAATGCACCAAGGTTATTTGACAAGAGTAAATTGTGTTGTTTAAAAGTGTTACAAACATGTTATGTTTTGCAAAGTTAGACTTGTGAATTTTTAAAACCACTGTCAGGTGTAAATCAGGGTGAGTCAAAAAGGAATTCAAATTGCCAAGATTTGTTTGTTTAGGACTAGTTAGGGAAAGACTCAAGTTGCGTGAGGAAA
>NW_026969952.1:0-18080 GCF_028390025.1 Pseudophryne corroboree
AAGTTTAAGAATTCTAGGGAAACTGGGGATCCATGGCAAAGTTCATCAAATGTCCGTATCTACAGTGGTCAAAACTTCTTCTTTGGTCTATCCGTTGTCTGTATAGCGTCTCGTCAACTTCCTCGTCCAAGGGGGTCTTTTTATCTTGGAGAAAAACAGAAAAAAACAGGTGAAAGAAACGGACCGTATAATCGCATTTTCATTACATCATTATTTCTATCATTGGGTCATAAATCAAATCCAGGTTAATTACAGTTTCCTCACTCCTCAAACTCATTACCCTGGTACGATGTTTGCACTTCATTAAAGCCTGACCGCATCTAAATATCAAGCCAATTGATATGACAACACCTAAGATACATAGGAGAAACTTCCCAACATCCATTATGACTCCTTGAGCCCAGTCTCCCAAACCGGAGAACCAATTTCGCGGGTTCAACCATGACACCCAACCAGTCAGCTCATTACCTACAGCAGCAAGAGTGAGATTGTGTCTCCTGCGAAATTCCCACTTCAATTGGAGAATATCGTCCATCTTTTGGTCTATGACCTCGACCGGGTCCTCGGTGCTATTCGTGATATACGTGCAACACTTCACGCCGTACTGTGTTGCTAATGTAACACAATATCCGCCTGTCACTGCTGTGAGGTAATTAAGAACCATTCTATGCTGCACCAGTTCTGTTTTATAAGCTTGAAGTTCCCTTCCAGTATATCTAAACGTGTCATCATACATTTCAGTGATATTATCTAACAAATTTGCGAGCGCCGATATGTATTTATAATTTAGCACTCCTCTAGCGGTGCGGGTGAAATCTAACGCGATTAAGAATTGAATCCCGGTGGATTCACTTATCAGATCAGAGGCCGGATGCTCTGTCTTCTCTATCAGGTGCCTTTTAACAACGTGCTCGTAATGGGTGTGAGTATAAGGAGCTTGGGCACCACGATGTATGTCTTTCATTTTATCATGTGTTACAGTCATTACTTCAGGCAATACTTTTCCAATATAACACAATCCTTCAGAGTTTGGGGCAAGCCACTTGTACGCCTTTCTCCCGCATATGAAATATGCATCATCGGGGAGAACATATGGGACGGAGAAGGACATAACCATATTACACACCTTCCAGGTGAACTCTCCTAATCCTAATTCTTCCATCTGCTTAATACACGTATCAGGTTGTATGATATGTGCACAGTATCCTGGTGATACTTCTCCAACTCTCGTAATCCTATTTCCTAAGGTGTACCTATACCGGAAAGATTTTCCTCTACTGGCTATGTGGCGTACAAGCTCTGTATCTGTAGGCATTCTATCCGCTCTATGCGAAAAGGTCATGGTGTGGTTACTCCATGACACTTCCTAATTTCCCGGCTTTCTGGGATTGGAGATGTTGAAACATAATAGGGACCTATCCACATGGTATTGGTGGAGCTTCAAACTAGGAGGGCTGGAGATATTAAACCTCCTGTCCACCGGTCTCCCACCATTTAACTCAAGTACCTCCTCTATCGTTAAAGGAAATGGCACTAGCCCTGATTTGCTATGACCTTGAGGTACTTGAGAGCATACCCAACAATCTGTTTTGTTTAACACATTACCCACTAAGGAGTGATAGTCACTCAATGGATGCCGGTCCATATGGATATTAAAACTGGATTGGCATTTCTTAATGCACCCATCTTCAATGACATTGTTACAGAGCCTACAGATACAGTTTTCCTCAGCTAACAATCCGTCACAATTCCTTCTATGGTCAATGCTATCGGATCGTTTTCTGATACTCGCCTTTGCTTGTTGGTTAGGTTGATCTTGGAAAACTACGCCTCCATCTTTATCATCAGAACCCATTCCAGAACCTCTATCGACCTCCATGGTACTCTCGCCGGAACAGACTGCTCTGGTCAACATCATGGTCAACAGGAAAATCCGGATCACAGTCTCTTGGGGCAAGTCCATCTTATAGGAGGAAACGGAGAAGAATGAGAAGGAGGAAAAAGAAATTTGAGGGAGAGGGGATGGGAAGTGGAGGAAAATAATAAAAGGGAGTGGGGAGTCGACAACAGCTCTCGGTCTTCAAGGCTCAGGTGCCGCCTCAGTCCTCCTGGAACAGACACTCCAGTGATACAACCTCTACCGTCTGTTCCTTATCACGGGACTTCTCTGGATCAGCAACCTTCTTGCAGTGGGATGAATGGACCCAAGTCTCTCTCTCAGCAACCTTCAGTGCTGTAGTGCTAGTCAATAAGACCTGGTATGGTCCTTCCCATCTGTCAATAAGGCAACCTGAGCGTAGAAAATTCCGTATCATTACATAATCCCCAGGTTCAATGTCATGACAATTACTATCAGGTAGATCAGGAATCACCAACTTCAGATTATCATTTTGATTCCTTAACTGTTTACTCATGTTAATCAAGTACTTTACAGTTACTTCATTGTTACATTTCAAATCATCCTGAGGGTTAATCATAACATGCGGTTGTCGACCAAACAAGATTTCAAAGGGAGACAGATTAAGAGGGGACCTGGGAGTGGTTCTGATACTGTACAATACAATGGGTAAAGCTTCTGGCCATGTCAATCCTGTCTCTGCCATCACTTTACTCAATTTATTTTTAATAGTACTGTTCACTCTTTCGACCTTCGCACTCGCCTGTGGACGGTACGGAGTGTGCAGCTTGCTATCAATTCCCATCAACTTACACATTCCTTGAAAGACATCACCTGTAAAATGGGTACCCCTATCACTTTCGATTATTCTAGGGATACCATATCTACATACAAATTCCTGCACAATTTTCTTAGCAGTAAACATAGCGGTATTTGTAGCCGCAGGAAATGCTTCGACCCAATTTGAGAAAACATCTATACAAACAAGTACATATTTCAAATTCCGACAAGGGGGTAATTGTATAAAGTCAATTTGTATTACCTGGAAAGGGCCGCCGGCAGGTGGGATATGGGATGGTTCTGTAGGTATTGCCTTTCCAATATTCTTTCTCAAACAGGTAAGGCATGACATTGCTCTTTTACTCGCATGAGAGGAGAATCCTGGGGCGCACCAATATGCTCTCACCAATTTGCACATCCCTTCCTTGCCTAGATGAGTCAGCCCGTGAGCTGCTTCAGCCAGACATGGAAGATATGCTCTGGGGGCCACTGGTTTACCATGTCCATCCGTCCAGAGTCCTGAGGACTCCTGGCCACATCCCTTTGCCTTCCAGACTGCCTTTTCCTGTGTGGAACACAAATTTTGCATTTCACACAACTTCTGTGTGTTAATGGTATTAAATACCATCAATTGTGTGGTGTCTGTCTGTGTGGGGGTAGCAGCTGCTAACTTAGCAGCTTCGTCTGCTCGGCTGTTACCAAGTGATACCGGGTCTTGGCTATATGTGTGTGCTTTACATTTGATAACAGCCACTCTGTCGGGTTCCTGTATCGCTGTTAGAAGCCTTTTTATGTGAGCTGCATGCGCTACCGGTGTACCAGCGGCCGTCATGAAATTTCTGAGACGCCATAGGGCTCCGAAATCATGGACTACTCCGAATGCGTATCTAGAATCGGTGTAGATATTGGCTGACTTACCTTTAGCCAATTCACATGCTCTGGTTAGGGCGACCAGTTCAGCAACCTGGGCTGAGTGAGGTGGGCCTAGCGGTTCCGCTTCTATGGTGTCTTGGTCATCTACGACTGCGTATCCAGTACACAAGTCTCCCGAGTCTGACTGTCTATGGCAACTACCGTCCGTGTAGAACGTGAGTTCTGCATCTTCCAGTGGGTTGTCACTGATGTCAGGCCTTGCGGTAAAATTTTGGGTCAAATATTCCATACAATCATGTGTATCTTCCTTTGTATTAAATCCTCCTTCCCCATCACTCTCACCTTCCACCCTTTGTGCCTGACCAGGCACACCTGGGAGATACGTTGCAGGATTTAATGCACTGCATCTCCTTATGGTGATGTTTACGGGGGCCATTAGTGCCAATTCCCATCTTGTAAACCTCGCTGATGAGACGTGTCTGGTTTGGGCAGAATTCAATAAGGCTGATACTGCATGTGGCGTATGGATTGTGAGGTTGTGGCCTAGCACGACATCTTCGCTTTTTGTCACTAGCAATGCTATCGCAGCAACGCTTCGCAAGCATGTGGGGAGGGATCGCGCTACCGTGTCTAGCTGAGCGCTGTAGTATGCAACTGGCCTACTGGCATCACCGTGTTTTTGGGTTAGTACACCTGCCGCGCAACCAGCACTTTCTGTTCCGTATAGTTCAAAGGGTTTCCCATAGTCTGGCATACCTAGTGCTGGTGCCTGCGTTAGGCACTGTTTGAGTCTCTCAAATGCTGTTTCGGACTCGTCTGTATGCGAAATCCTATCAGGTTTGTTTGAGGAGACCATTTCCTGCAAAGGTAACGCCAAAATGGAAAACCCTGGGATCCAATTACGGCAATACCCACACATTCCTAAAAACGTTCTGATCTGTTGCTGGGTTTGTGGCAGAGTCATGTCTCTAATTGCTTGGATTCTATCAGCGGTCAGGTGTCTCAGTCCTTGTGTTAGACAGTGTCCCAAATATTTTACCTTAGTTTGGCATAATTGTAACTTGTCTTTGGACACCTTGTGTCCTGTGTCTGAAAGATGAAACAGGAGCTGTTTCGTATCCTTCAGAGATGCTTCCAGTGAATCTGAACACAGTAGTAAATCGTCCACATACTGTATCAATACTGATCCACTGTCTGGTTGAAAAGACTGTAAACAATCATGCAAAGCCTGAGAAAATATACTTGGACTATCTATGAAACCTTGGGGTAATCGAGTCCACGTGTATTGGACTCCTCTGTATGTAAATGCAAACAAATATTGGCTGTCAGGGTGCAGAGGTACCGAAAAGAAAGCGGAGCAGAGGTCAATAACAGTGAAAAATTTGGCAGTGGGAGGGATTTGCATTAGGATGACAGCTGGATTTGGCACTACGGGGAACTGACTCTCAACTATTTTGTTAATCCCCCTTAGATCCTGCACTAGCCGGTAACCCCTCCCCCCACTCTTTTTAACAGGGAAGATGGGACTATTGGCAGTGCTGGACGTTCTTACCAGAATGCCCTGTTGTAGCAAGCGCTCTATTACTGGGTAAACTCCTAACTCCACCTCTGGCTTCAGAGGGTACTGTGGGATTTTTGGAGCTATCCTACCATCTTTTACTTGTACAACTACTGGAGCTACGTTTGCCATTAATCCAGTGTCTTGTCCGTCTTTTGTCCAAAGTGACTCTGGTATCTGAGATGTCATCTCTTCTATTTGGGATGGATTCCTATTTGTCATAATGGTATGTGACATTAATTTTGATGGGGAGTCTAACATGTCTCGCACTTCCTGAGCGTGTTTCTCAGGTATGTCCAAGAATACACCTTCAGGAGTACAATAAATGACGCACCCCATTTTACACAGTAAGTCTCTTCCCAGGAGATTGGTTGGTGCCGATGCAGCCAGCAAAAAGGAATGCTTGGTATGCAAAGGCCCTATTGTAATCTCGGCTGGTTTGCTAACAGGGTAGTGCTGGACTACTCCTGTTACTCCCATGGCTGGAATTGTCCTACCAGTGGTTCTCATGCCCACTGTCGAATTTATCACTGACTTGGCCGCCCCTGTGTCAACAAGAAAGTTTAAAGTTTTACCAGCTACATTAATTGCGATCTCGGGTTCACTTCCAAGGTTGGCAATTAATTTTACTGGCTGCAGATTACAGGTATGGCCACACCCCTATTGGGTATGGTGACCTTCCTGAATCCCGCTGGCAGCAACTACTTGTGAGGGAGTTAGCTGGGAACTACCAGAGGCATGCCAGTCTCTGTTCGGGGGATATCTTTTTGTTTCCCCTGTATGTGGCTCATAATTCCGTTTCTGTGGACCCCGATCCCAATGTCGTGTGTCGTGTCGTTGTCTAGGGGGTTGGTATGAGTTTCGTGGATTCTTTACTCTACAATCTCGTGCCATGTGTCCCTGTTTGTGACAAGAATAACAAGTAACCATACTTGACTTACCCACAGGATTTGGTGATACAAACAAAGGCTGCCTTGTGGTCAGAGCCTGTATACTTACTGACATTAATTTATCACCTTGTTGTTCCCTGTGTCTGGTGATGTTTCTATCGTGATCAATAGCAGCCTCTCTCAAAGTAGCCACAGACAGACCTCGCCAACATGGTTGTGTGGTCTGTACCCTAGTCTTCAATGACTCTTTTAAACCATCCATCAGTACCGATACTGCTACTTCCCGATGGTTTGTGTCTGTTTTAATGTCCTCTATGCCTGTGTATTTTGCCATTTCTAATAATGCTCTGTGAAAATACTCTGCAGCTGTCTCTGACTCCTTCTGTTTAATGGAGAATATCTTATTCCATTTAGCTACTGCTGGGAAATACTCTTTTAGCTGCAAGTTTATTATTTTCACATTATCTTGGTTGTACACATCTGTAAGAGGTACATCATGATCTAGTCCGCAATCAGCTAAAAATTAAGTTGCGTCGACATTTGAGGGTAAACATGCTCTCAGCAATATCTGCCAGTCTTTATTGTTGGGCTCTACAGTGTTACCTAAGTCTCTGATGTATTTTTGACTGGCAACTAAATCTTTTCTAGGGTCAGGAAATTCAGACACTATGGTCCTTAATTCCATTCGGGAAAATGGGGTGTACATGGCAATGTTCCTAATGGGAGTGGCTCCTGATGTGTCTGTTTTCCCATTTGGCACTGCTATTACTCTAACAGGTGTAATTCTAACAACCTCATTCTGTGTAGATTCTACAGGCTGTGGTGAAATAGTTTCAGCATAATGCATGGTGCCGTACTTACCAGTTGATACGACCTCACCTATCCCTCCGCTAGGGGCCTTTACTAATCTCGTGGGTGGAGCTGTGCCTACTGTGGTCTCTGCTATGGTGGCTGCTAGAGAGAGCGCTGAAATCGTTGCCGATTCGTCCTCTTGATCACACTCCTGAGGAAAGTTCAAAACAGGGTACAACTTGCACGGGTTAATACTTGCATGGGTTAATGGGTTAACATTATCATTAACATTTACACAGTTACTAAGTGATTTTGTGTTACACCTTAGTGCGTCTTTCTCCGCAATCAACTTCTCTCCTGATATATATGGTGGCGGTGGGGCCGTGGCAATCAGTTTTCTGTTAGAGCCAGATCCCGCCGCCTGAGCCAAACCTCTCTGTATCTCACCTTCCTGTTGCCACAACTGTAAATAATCATAATGCTGGATTCGTCTCTTTGTTGATTTTAAGAGACATATCCTCCTCCTTAAATTTTGTAACACTTCTGAGCTGAAGCTACCTACTCTTGGGAATTTCTCCCCGTCATGTACAGTCATTCTCTCCCATTCATCACATAAAGTTTCTGTGTGACTTCCGTATTTCTCACACATTATATACCTGGCCGACCCAATTGGTCGGACCACTGAATCAACCCGAACCGAGGTTGATCGCCCCCTACCTGAACAAGTGGCCCCCATAGTTCGAAAGTGTTGCTTTATTTAGCCAACCCTTACGCAAAACCAAATGTCCACAATAGGCTGACGGTGGCGGTTTACCGAGTACCCCACTCACTCGCCCACGCCGACCAATACGACCTGATCACACCGATATGGTGCTGGCGTACTCGACCTAGGGCCCCTGCGACCTGAACCTCTATTTACTGGAACCTGCGAGGGTTATCCGAAGAACACTTACTCTTTCCAGTAACTATTGGTTGCTGGATAGTTCCTGAGTGAGCAGCAAACTTCCCTTAAAATAAAAAAAATTACACAAATCACGTTAGAGTGTACAAATAGCGTTTGTGACCCCTTTACTCTAATGGTATTAGGTCAGATTACTAACTAGTGTACACAATTACGTGCGGTCCAGTCGTTCAGTACACAAACAACTAAGCTTATGTACGGAAAGACCAATGGAATCGAAACTTACGACTGCGAATTCCTTCAGCCAGAGCTTATATGGCCTATATGGGTGTTGCACCAACCCTTTTCGGTGTTGTGCCTGTGAACTGTATAGCGGACTTCCTTGTCGGCTGTACCTGGACCTCCTGGTCTGCTATGACCTCCTGGTCTTGTTACAGTATGACCTCCTGGTCTTGTTACAGTATGACCTCCTGGTCTGCTATACTCTAATGCTCAAAATTGTATATTTAACCAGGGATGCCTCCCTAGCCACCGTGCACGTCACTTACACGCATGTACCTCACGAGTACTCGACTTTTCTTGTGGTTCAACCTTTAAAAATTGTAAAAACACTCACTCATCACATGTACACTTTTGTTTCTATTTCTATTTCTGCGCAGAAATTTTTCTTTAGATCAGGTGTGTTACCAATTAGGAGCAGGATCTGTTAATTAAATTTCGGACACCCAAAAATAGACTTGCGTTATTTCTCGCCTCGCGTTATTTATCGCTTTGCGTTATTTATCGCTTTGCGTTAAAAATCAACTTATCGTGACTTGAGCTACGTGGGCGTAACCGGACGCTCCGTTGCGTAATATACGCTGCGTGCGTCGGCCTTTGGATTGCGTACGCAGGTCTTTGTTATAGACACGTATACGCAAAGCAAAGATCCACCGTAACACAATTTATACTTTTATCAATGTAGATGATCCTTGATCATCTACCACACAACACACTGACTTCGCCTTATCTCCCAGGCAAAAACTGTGTGTTTGTCTATCCTTTAACTATGTTATCTATTCTTAAACTATGAAATAACGGCAACTCTCTTTTAGCACTTCTATCAACTATAAAACTGGCAGACAGGAGAGTGATATACGAAAATGAAAAAGAAAAAGAAATGCAGATATATATATGTGTGCGTGCGTGTGTACGCAAGACAGAAAAATAAACAGTTTTAAAAGGCACTAGCGTTTTGTTCTTACCTCCGGTTCCCGGATTCCTTCAGCACTCTTTACTTAAGCGAAGCAGACGCTTATCCTGTCAGCACTACGAGGGATACAACCTCCCGCCCTTTGCTGAGGGATAAGGTCTGCTGATCTACCTAGTGCAGATATGTGAAGGACGGGCGAGCCGCCAATTGATAAAGCTAAATATTTATCGTATATAAAACACTTTAAGAGGTCTAAGAACACTATACGCTATCTACGTAAGAAGTACCGTAAGGGTACGCAAGTTGTGTAGCGATCGCTCAACCATAGTCGAGACGCTCAAGCGTCACGTTCACTTACGGCCCAGTGATCACAGGCAGGCACGCTATTGGCTGCCGGCTAACGTGATGATTCGCTATAGCGTAGCGTACGCTCGGGACCACGAGGAGATCACCAGCGGTGCAGACGCTTACAACGTTAAAACCTTTATATCTATACCTTTAACAATGAGATACACAGTATACCTTAGTGTGGAGACAGAGTGTAAGTGCAACCTGGTGTAACCTGATTAACTACAAAGCTGCTTGAGCGTCACCGACGCTCAGAGAATACTTAACACTATAAAGAATACACAGATACCTGGGCTTAGGGTCCAAAACCTATTATGTGTATTTTAACTATTATACTTGCAAAAGGAATCACAGTACAAATGATACACTACAATATAACATAAACCAACTAACCAGATAACTACACTGGAAATACAATACAATACAATTAAAGGAAAATACGAGAGAAAGAGTAGAGAGAGAGAGAGATGGAGAGAGAGAGAGAGAGAGAGAGAGAGAGATGGCTCACAGTAAGACAATATGATTACGGAGAAAACTTACGCACAAGGGGAAACGATCGCATGCGCCTCGATATCCAGCTCCCGATTATCAGCAATGAGAACCGTTGAAGAGAGTGAAGTTGGATATGGTCGGCTTGCCTATTTATGCCCCACACACAATACAATTCAATGGTCCCTACAATCTCATTGTTCATTGGACACAGGAATTCGGCTTCGCATTATAACAAAAGGTCATAGGTTGATTCATACAGGTGGGCTGTGACTATTTCCAACTGCTCAGGTGGGAGGGAAACTGGGTTTCCCGCCGCATGGGTAATAAAGTGCAAATAAAGTAAATGTTCATAAACTTCTTATGTCCATAACTATTCGCACGAGCGATTGATCTGCTTCAAACCAACACCGGAATATTTCTAATTAAATATTCTTCCGATGGATACTAAACACCACTGTATTACTCCTGTCTGACCCTTCGTATCAAACAAAGAGGGATTTCTCTGTTCATGAACATTCTATATTAACCAAACTTTCAGAATCTATCAAAGGGACCATGATCTATAAAATACCTTATAAGTGAAAATATGTAATGATTGAGTCGCACGCTACGATCGCATAAACTCTACCGTAAATACGCATACCATGCGCCTGCGGGTGCCCGCGACTGTGAGTATGCGCACGTACGGGAGAGCGTACGCATGCGCAGCACGGACCTGTGTGAGGTGCAAATATGGTAGTGTGCATAGAGATATTTTTCTGACTTTGACAACATCAATGTGCTGGAATTGAGAGCCATATACAACGGCCTGCAACAGGCGGAGAGCCTTCTTCGCAACCTACCCGTTCTGATCCAATCAGACAACGTCACAGCCGTGGCGCATGTAAACCACCAGGGCGGGACAGGGAGCATAGCAGCAATGGCAGAAGCCACCAGGATTCTTCGCTGGGCGGAAAATCATGTCAGCGGTCTTCATTCCAGGAGTAGACAACTGGGAAGCGGACTTCCTCAGCAGACACGATCTCCATCCAGGGAAGTGGGGACTTCATCAAGAGGTCTTTGCAGAAGTAACAGGTCGTTGGGGACTTCCTCAAATAGACATGATGGCGTCACGCCTCAACAGAAAGCTTCGGACGTATTGTTCCAGGTCAAGGGACCCTCAGGCAGTGGCGGTGGATGCCCTGGTTACACAGTGGGTGTTTCAGTCGGTCTATGTGTTCCCTCCACTTCCGCTTATCTCAAAAATACTGAGAATCATAAGACGAACAAGAGTGCAGACAATACTCGTTTTTCAGATTGGCATCGAAGGGCCTGGTATTCAGATCTTCAGGAAATGATCACAGAAGATCCGTGGACTCTTCCTCTCAGGGAGGACCTGTTACAACAGGGGCCCTGTGTGTTCCAAGACTTACCACGGTTACGTTTGACGGCATGGCGGTTGAATACCAAATCCTAGCTAGGAAGGGTATTTCCGGGGGAAGTCATCCCTACTCTAATCAAAGCTAGGAAGTGGGTAACGGCGAAGCATTATCACCGTATCTGGAGGGAATATGTGTCTTGGTGTGAAGCCAAGAATGCTCCTACAGAAGATTTTCAGCTGGGACATTTTCTACAGACAGGAGTGGATATGGGCCTAAAGTTAGGCTCCATTAAGGTGCAGATTTCGGCCTTATCTATATTCTTTCAGAAGGAATTGGCTTCTCTCCCAGAAGTCCAGACTTTTGTAAAGGGAGTGCTGCACATCAACCTCCTTTTGTGGCACCGTGGGACCTTAACGTGGTGCTACAGTTCCTTAAATCGCACTAGTTTGAACCTCTTCAAACAGTTGAACTAAAATTTCTCACTTGGAAGGTGGTCATGTTGTTGGCCTTGGCATCTGCGAGGCGGGGGTCCGAATTGGCGGCTTTGTCTCACAAGAGCCCCTATCTGATTTTTCATGTGGATCGAGCAGAGTTAAGAACTCGTCCTCAATTTCTGCCTAAGGTGGTTTCGTCGTTTCATATGAACGAACCTATTGTGGTGCCTGTGGCTACGGGTGACTGGGAGGATTCCAAGTCCCTGGATGTAGCCAGGCCCTTAAAAATTTATGTAGCCAGGACGGCTCGGGTTAGGAAAACAGAGGCACTGTGTGTCCTGTATGCAGCCAACAAGGTTGGCGCTTCTGCTTCTAAGCAGACTATTGCTCGCTGGATCTGTAACATGATTCAGCAGGCTCATTCTACGGCTGGATTGCCGTTACCAAATTCGGTAAAGGCCCATTCCACTAGGAAGGTGGGCTCTTCTTGGGCGGCTGCCCGAGGCGTCTCGGCATGACAGCTTTGCCAAGCAGCTACTTGGTCGGGTTCAAACACTTTTACAAAATTCTACAAGTTTGATACCCTGGCTAAGGAGGACCTCATGTTTGCTCAATCGGTTCTGCAGAGTCATCCGCACTCTCCCGCCCGGTCTGGAGCTTTGGTATAATCCCCATGGTCCTTACGGAGTCCCCAGCATCCTCTAGGACGTAAGAGAAAATAAGATTTTAAACCTACCGGTAAATCTTTTTCTCCTAGTCCGTAGAGGATGCGGGGCGCCCGTCCCAGTGCGGACTATTCCTGCAAGGCTTGTATATAGTTGTTGCTTACATAAGGGTTATGTTACAGTTGAGATCAGTCTCTGGTTGATGCGGTTTTGTTCATACTGTTAACTGGTTTAGTATATACCATGTGTACGGTGTGGATGGTGTGCGCTGGTGTGTATCTTGCCCTTACATTAACAAAAATCCTTTCCTCGTACTGTCAGTCTCCTCTGGGCACGGTTATATAACTGAGGTCTGGAGGAGGGGCATAGAGGGAGGAGCCAGTTCACACCCATCTAAAGTCTTAGTGCCCATGTCTCTTGCGGAGCCCGTCTATACCCCATGGTCCTTACGGAGTCCCCAGCATCCTCTACGGACTAGGAGAAAAAGATTTACCGGTAGGTTTAAAATCTTGTTTTTTAGTTACTAGGGTTCATTCTGTCAGAAGCTCATTAACCTACCAGTATATTTTTGGGGATTGTGGGAGGAGACCGGAGCACCCGGAGAAAACCCACGCATGTACGGGGAGAATATACAAACTCCACACAGCTAGGGCTATGGTGGGAATGGAACCCATGACCTCAGTGCTGTGAGGCAGTAATGCTAACCACTGCACCATCCGTGCTGCCCGAGCATTATCAGTGCTGAAAATATGAATGTGATTTGCCATGTTGTATGTGTTGGGCATGTGGGGTGCTCAAAAAGCATAAATTGTGATGGGACTCAGAAACAGTAAAGTAGGACCCGTTTTATTTTTTTCTAGTGAGGGGTCCCCGGGACCCACCTATTTTTCTGCTCGGCGCGATCACTGCAATCCTCAGTATTACCCCCTGTGTGACAGCTGCACAGTGCCACTTCTGTACTGGATGCAATCCTCAGTATTACCCCGTGTGTGACAGCAGCACAGTGCCACTTCTGTACCTGGTGCTATCCTCAGTATTACCCCCTGTGTGACAGCAGCACAGTGCCACTTCTGTATCAGGTGCTATCCTCAGTATTACCCCCTGTGTGACAGCTGCACAGTGCCACTTCTGTACCTGGTGCTATCCTCAGTATTACCCCCTGTGTGACAGCTGCACAGTGCCACTTCTGTACCTGGTGCTATCCTCAGTATTATCCCCTGTGTGACAGCTGCACAGTGCCACTTCTGTACCTGGTGCTATCCTCAGTATTATCCCCTGTGTGACAGCTGCACAGTGCCACTTCTGTATCAGGTGCTATCCTCAGTATTACCCCCTGTGTGACAGCTGCACAGTGCCACTTCTGTACCTGGTGCTATCCTCAGTATTATCCCCTGTGTGACAGCTGCACAGTGCCACTTCTGTACCTGGTGCTAGCCTCAGTATTATGCCCTGTGTGACAGCTGCACAGTGCCACTTCTGTGTCAGGTGCTATCCTCAGTATTACCCCCTGTGTGACAGCTGCACAGTGCCACTTCTGTACCGGGTGCAATCCTCAGTATTATCCCCTGTGTGACAGCTGCACAGTGCCACTTCTGTACCTGGTGCAATCCTCAGTATTATCCCCTGTGTGACAGCTGCACAGTGCCACTTCTGTACCTGGTGCAATCCTCAGTATTACCTCCTGTGTGACAGCTGCACAGTGCCACTTCTGTACCTGGTGCTATCCTCAGTATTATCCCCTGTGTGACAGCTGCACAGTACCACTTCTGTACCGGGTGCAATCCTCAGTATTACCCCCTGTGTGACAGCTGCACAGTGCCACTTCTGTACCGGGTGCAATCCTCAGTATTATCCCCGTGTGACAGCTGCACAGTGCCACTCTGTACCGGGTGCAATCCTCAGTATTATCCCGTGTGTGACAGCTGCACAGTGCCACTTCTGTACCTGGTGCAATCCTCAGTATTACCCCCTGTGTGACAGCTGCACAGTGCCACTTTTCTACCTGGTGCTTACCTCAGTATTACTCCCTGTGTGACAGCAGCACAGTGCCACTTCTGTACCTGGTGTAATCCTCAGTATTACCCCCTGTGTGACAGCTGCACAGTGCCACTTCTCTACCTGGTGCTTACCTCAGTATTACTCGCTGTGTGACAGCAGCACAGTGCCACTTCTGTACCTGGTGCTATCCTCAGTATTACCCCCTGTGTGACAGCAGCACAGTGCCACTTCTGTACCTGGTGCTATCCTCAGTATTACCCCCTGTGTGACAGCAGCACAGTGCCACTTCTGTACCTGGTGCAATCCTCAGTATTATCTCCTGTGTGACAGCTGCACAGTGCCACTTCTGTGCCGGGTGCTATCCTCAGTATTACCCCCTGTGTGACAGGTGCACAGTGCCACTTCTGTACCTGGTGCTATCCTCAGTATTACCCCCTGTGTGACAGCTGCACAGTGCCACTTCTGTACCTGGTGCTATCCTCAGTATTACCCCCTGTGTGACAGCAGCACAGTGCCACTTCTGTGCCGGGTGCTATCCTCAGTATTATCCCCTGTGTGACAGCTGCACAGTGCCACTTCTGTGCCTGGTGCTATCCTCAGTATTATCCCCTTTGTAATAGCTGCACAGTGCCACTTCTGTGCCTGGTGCTATCCTCAGTATTACCCCCTGTGTGGCAGCAGCACAGTGCCACTTCTGTGCCGGGTGCTATCCTCAGTATTACCCCCTGTGTGACAGGTGCACAGTGCCACTTCTGTGCCGGGTGCTATCCTCAGTATTACCCCCTGTGTGACAGCTGCACAGTGCCACTTCTGTGCCTGGTGCTATCCTCAGTATTACCCCCTGTGTGACAGCTGCACAGTGCCACTTCTGTACCTTGTGCTATCCTCAGTATTACCCCCTGTGTGACAGCTGCACAGTGCCACTTCTGTACCGGATGCTATCCTCAGTATTACCCCCAGTGTGACAGCTGCACAGTGCCACTTCTGTACCTGGTGCTATCCTCAGTATTACCCCCTGTGTGACAGCAGCACAGTGCCACTTCTGTGCCGGGTGCTATCCTCAGTATTACCCCCTGTGTGACAGGTGCACAGTGCCACTTCTGTGCCGGGTGCTATCCTCAGTATTACCCCCTGTGTGACAGCTGCACAGTGCCACTTCTGTGCCGGGTGCTATCCTCAGTATTACCCCCTGTGTGACAGCTGCACAGTGCCACTTCTGTACCTTGTGCTATCCTCAGTATTACCCCCTGTGTGACAGCTGCACAGTGCCACTTCTGTACCGGATGCTATCCTCAGTATTACCCCCAGTGTGACAGCTGCACAGTGCCACTTCTGTACCTGGTGCTATCCTCAGTATTACCCCCTGTGTGACAGCAGCACAGTGCCACTTCTGTGCCGGGTGCTATCCTCAGTATTATCCCCTGTGTGACAGCTGCACAGTGCCACTTCTGTGCCTGGTGCTATCCTCAGTATTATCCCCTTTGTAATAGCTGCACAGTGCCACTTCTGTGCCTGGTGCTATCCTCAGTATTACCCCCTGTGTGGCAGCAGCACAGTGCCACTTCTGTGCCGGGTGCTATCCTCAGTATTACCCCCTGTGTGACAGGTGCACAGTGCCACTTCTGTGCCGGGTGCTATCCTCAGTATTACCCCCTGTGTGACAGCTGCACAGTGCCACTTCTGTGCCTGGTGCTATCCTCAGTATTACCCCCTGTGTGACAGCTGCACAGTGCCACTTCTGTACCTTGTGCTATCCTCAGTATTACCCCCTGTGTGACAGCTGCACAGTGCCACTTCTGTACCGGATGCTATCCTCAGTATTACCCCCAGTGTGACAGCTGCACAGTGCCACTTCTGTACCGGGTGCAATCCTCAGTATTATCCCCTGTGTGACAGCTGCACAGTGCCACTTCTGTACCGGGTGCAATCCTCAGTATTATCCCGTGTGTGACAGCTGCACAGTGCCACTTCTGTACCTGGTGCAATCCTCAGTATTACCCCCTTTGTGACAGCTGCACAGTGCCACTTCTCTACCTGGTGCTTACCTCAGTATTACTCCCTGTGTGACAGCAGCACAGTGCCACTTCTGTACCTGGTGCAATCCTCAGTATTACCCCCTGTGTGACAGCTGCACAGTGCCACTTCTCTACCTGGTGCTTACCTCAGTATTACTCCCTGTGTGAAAGCAGCACAGTGCCACTTCTGTACCTGGTGCTATCCTCAGTATTACCCCCTGTGTGACAGCAGCACAGTGCCACTTCTGTACCTGGTGCTATCCTCAGTATTACCCCCTGTGTGACAGCTGCACAGTGCCACTTCTGTACCTGGTGCTATCCTCAGTATTACCCCCTGTGTGACAGCAGCACAGTGCCACTTCTGTGCCGGGTGCTATCCTCAGTATTATCCCCTGTGTGACAGCTGCACAGTGCCACTTCTGTGCCTGGTGCTATCCTCAGTATTATCCCCTTTGTAATAGCTGCACAGTGCCACTTCTGTGCCTGGTGCTATCCTCAGTATTACCCCCTGTGTGGCAGCAGCACAGTGCCACTTCTGTGCCGGGTGCTATCCTCAGTATTACCCCCTGTGTGACAGGTGCACAGTGCCACTTCTGTGCCGGGTGCTATCCTCAGTATTACCCCCTGTGTGACAGCTGCACAGTGCCACTTCTGTGCCTGGTGCTATCCTCAGTATTACCCCCTGTGTGACAGCTGCACAGTGCCACTTCTGTACCTTGTGCTATCCTCAGTATTACCCCCTGTGTGACAGCTGCACAGTGCCACTTCTGTACCGGATGCTATCCTCAGTATTACCCCCAGTGTGACAGCTGCACAGTGCCACTTCTGTACCTGGTGCTATCCTCAGTATTACCCCCTGTGTGACAGCAGCACAGTGCCACTTCTGTGCCGGGTGCTATCCTCAGTATTACCCCCTGTGTGACAGGTGCACAGTGCCACTTCTGTGCCGGGTGCTATCCTCAGTATTACCCCCTGTGTGACAGCTGCACAGTGCCACTTCTGTGCCTGGTGCTATCCTCAGTATTACCCCTGTGTGACAGCTGCACAGTGCCACTTCTGTACCTTGTGCTATCCTCAGTATTACCCCCTGTGTGACAGCTGCACAGTGCCACTTCTGTACCGGATGCTATCCTCAGTATTACCCCCAGTGTGACAGCTGCACAGTGCCACTTCTGTACCTGGTGCTATCCTCAGTATTACCCCCTGTGTGACAGCAGCACAGTGCCACTTCTGTACCTGGTGCTATCCTCAGTATTACCCCCTGTGTGACAGCAGCACAGTGCCAATTCTGTGCCGGGTGCTATCCTCAGTATTACCCCCTGTGTGACAGCTGCACAGTGCCACTTCTGTACCTGGTGCAATGACAAATTACTTTGAATAGATACTTTCCCTTTAGTGACGCCTACCCAGGGGGATCAGTATGATATACCGCCGTGTGGTATCCCGGCGCTAGAAATACCGACGCTGGGATACTGAACATAGAAAGAGCAACAGGGGTGAGTTAAGGGTGTTCTACATTCTCCCCACCCACCTAACCCTCGCTGTCTAACCCTAACCTCCCCCCTTCCCCCAGCCTAAACCTAACCATCCCACCCCATAGCCTAACCCTCGCTGTCTAACCCTAACCTCCCCCCTTCCCCCAGTCTAAACCTAACCTCCCCCCTTCCCGCAGCCTAAACCTAACCATCCCACCCCATAGCCTAACCCTCGCTGTCTAACACTAACCGCCCCCCTTCCCATAGCCTAACCCTCGGAGTGGGGTGCCTTGCCTTAATCCCCCCTCCACGCTGCCTAACTCTAACCACGTATATATGTGTAATCCAGACCTTTGAACGACATGGAGAAGATTCTGTCTGGGGAACCAATGAAGACCTACAATCGCAG